>NW_027440292.1:0-154346 GCF_031893055.1 Leptodactylus fuscus
AGGTAAGTAATTGTTATGAAGGGCATATTAAAACTGTGCAAATTAGAAAATAGAACGTCAATCCTTTTCTTATATAGCATGAATGTGTAACATTCAGAATAAAAGAAGTGACTGTAGCCCTGCTTGATAAAATCCAGCTCCAAACTAGGAAAGATCCGAAGTAATTCCAAGGTAGGTATAAAAATAACTTTTATTGTTGTCCAAAGGATAAAAAAGTTACATCGTAACTGTAAAGGTTGGTTGTATCATGACTGAGCTACGCGTTTCGGGACTGACGTGTCCCTTCCACATGGCATGAAAGCAAACTAACCATGAATGCTTTTAAAACACACCTAGACCTAAACCAACTCCACCCCTAAAATTTATTAGAGATGAGCGAACACTAAAATGTTCGAGGTTCGAAATTCGATTCGAACAGCCGCTCACTGTTCGAGTGTTCGAACGGGTTTCGAACCCCATTATAGTCTATGGGGAACATATACTCGTTAAGGGGGAAACCCAAATCCGTGTCTGGAGGGTCACCAAGTCCACTATGACACCCCAGGAAATGATACCAACACCCTGGAATGACACTGGGACAGCAGGGGAAGCATGTCTGGGGGCATAAAAGTCACTTTATTTCATGGAAATCCCTGTCAGCTTGCGATTTTCGCAAGCTAACTTTTCCCCATAGGAATGCATTGGCCAGCGCTGATTGGCCATAGTACGGAATTCGACCAATCAGCGCTGGCTCTGCTGGAGGAGGCGGAGTCTAAGATCGCTCCACACCAGTCTCCATTCAGGTCCGACCTTAGACTCCGCCTCCTCCGGCAGAGCCAGCGCTGATTGGCCGAAGGCTGGCCAATGCATTCCTATGGGAATGCAGAGACTTAGCAGTGCTGAGCCAGTTCTGCTCAACTACACCGTGTGCCGGTCAGCCCATCTGATATAGCAGAGCCGAGTGTGCACACTCGGCTCTGCTATATCAGATGGGCTGACCGGCACACTCGGCTCTGCTACATCTGATGTAGCACACTCGGCTCTGCTACATCTGATGTGCCGGTCAGCCCATCTGATATAGCAGATCTGCTATATCAGATGGGATGACAGGCACATCAGATGTAGCAGAGCCGAGTGTGCACACTCGGCTCTGCTACATCAGATGTGCACACTCGGCTCTGCTATATCAGATGGGCTGACCGGCACATCAGATGTAGCAGAGCCGAGTGTGCACACTCGGCTCTGCTACATCAGATGTGCACACTCGGCTCTGCTATATCAGATTGGCTGACCGGCACATCAGATGTAGCAGAGCCGAGTGTGGATATAGGAATCCATAGGAATGCATTGGCCAGCGCTGATTGGCCAGAGTACGGAATTCGACCAATCAGCGCTGGTTCTGCTGGAGGAGGCGGAGTCTAAGATCGCTCCACACCAGTCTCCATTCAGGTCCGACTTTAGACTCCGCCTCCTCCAGCAGAGCCAGCGCTGATTGGTCGCATTCCGTACTCTGGCCAATCAGCGCTGTCCAATGCATTCCTATGGGAAAAAGTTTATGTCACAAAAATCACAATTACACACCCGATAGAGCCCCAAAAAGTTATTTTTAATAACATTCCTACCTAAATAAAGGTTATCCCTAGCTATCCCTGCCTGTACAGCTATCCCTGTCTCATAGTCACAAAGTTCACATTCTCATATGACCCGGATTTGAAATCCACTATTCGTCTAAAATGGAGGTCACCTGATTTCGGCAGCCAATGACTTTTTCCGATTTTTTTCGATGCCTCCGGTGTCGTAGTTTCTGTCCCACCTCCCCTGTGCTGTTATTGGTGCAAAAAAAGCGCCAGGGAAGGTGGGAGGGGAATCAAATTTTTTTGGAGTTTGCCACGTGATGTTCGATTCGAATCGAACACATCGAGCAGCCTGATATCCGATCGAACATGTGTTCGATAGAACACTGTTCGCTCATCTCTAAAATTTATCTCTAAACTGACCATCATTCAAAAAATACAAAACCATGTATTAAATGTCATTGTATACAGAGTATGTAAAAAACGCATTTATAATAATCTTAAATGAACTTAATTAATAATCTCAAGGAAATAAATATAAATATATATATAAAATTCCCATCAAACCCGTAAAGTCACATCTGAATACAAACATAATGCCAGTTTTAACACAATAAATACGGACAACAACCACACGCCAGCTCTTCTCCATTCCTTTGATAGGTCTATCCCCGATTGCTGCTGGCGCTGCAGTGCTCGCCCCGCTCATATTTTCCATTTATTTTGGTCCTGTCCCTAGTTCCCTTCTGGTGCCAGGTTCAGGACCTCCTGGATCGGGTGATGGGGGTGCGTTTTCCCCTTTCTCCTAGGACATTTCTCCTGCACCTCCCACCTGTCAAGTTGCGCAAGCCCGCTCTTCGTCTCTTCTTATCTCTTTTGACGCCTGCTAGATGTCTGATAGCCAAGCATTGGCGCCAACCGGCCCCCCATCCCTAGAAGAACTATACTGCAGGGTCAGGAATGCGCGCTCTCTGGAATCCTTAATAATGAGGAGGAGCGGTCTCACGCCATTTGGAATCTGTGCAATGCTTTCTGGGCATCTCAGACTATTTGAATTAATGGTCTATTGAACTCTCCCAGTCTTTCCTTACTGGTGTTCTCCCTCTGTCTCCTGTCTTGTCCTCAATCTCAATGGGCACTGACTGCTACACTTTCTCTTATAACAAACAACACTTAGCATAAAACATAACTTTTAATGTCAAATATGGTCAGCTAAAATCTTTCAACGGTATAGCTAGGGCTAAAATTAGAATACATAACTCAATAAGAAAAGTAGGGAACACTATAGAGATATAGCTTTTTTGCAATGTTCCTAGATACTGCAGGGTAGTTCAGCTTAGGGGAGTGATAATCACAATTTAACAGGTGACGGTTAGCACTAAATAGGTGCCTAGATGATGATAATCTCACTGATACTGTAGCTGATAACAATGTTGTATAGAGTAAATACCTTCTTCCCCCCTACTGTTTTGATGCTGTTCACACTGCCCTAAAGCGTCCACTCAATAGCAAAGTTAACCTGACACCTAAACATATAACTAGTGTCCCTGTCCACTTGATAAATATGCCATTCTATAGGGTTCACACTAGATATGCTGTAAATAATTAATCTCTCTACGCGTTTCGATTACATATTCTCATCAGGAGAGGATAAGGAAAAATAATAAAGAAGATGTTGCAGTAAAAACCGCATTTCCCGGTTCCCCTAAGCTGAACTACCCTGCAGTATCTAGGAACATTGCAAAAAAGCTATATCTCTATAGTGTTCCCTACTTTTCTTATTGAGTTATGTATTCTAATTTTAGCCCTAGCTATACCGTTGAAAGATTTTAGCTGACCATATTTGACATTAAAAGTTATGTTTTATGCTAAGTGTTCCTGTCTTGTCCTGTCTTTGTCTACTGGTGTCCCCCTTGTATTTCTGACTGTGTAATGTGTTTTTGTTTGTTTTCATGACCTGTGTTGATTTCATTACCACACTTGCACTGTTCCCTTAGTGGCGTGCTCTTTTTTTGTTTGTTCTCTCTTTTTTTTTTTTTTTTAATGATGCTGGTTATCAAACCTGTTTTACCTTTTATTGTTAAAAATTCCTTAAATAAACAATAATAAAAAAAAAAAAAAAAAATACGGACAACAAATAAATATAATCCTATATATCCTATTAATATTATAAATGTGAAATGTGAGTTTGTGGGTTTGTGACTTTGGATGTTCGGATGTTTGGCGGTCAATCACGCAAAAACCGCTCCACCGATTTGGCTGAAATTTTCCACAAACATAGTCCCTACACTCGATTGCGCAATAGGCTACTTTTCGTCACAATAGCGCACATACGTTTTTCCCAGGACCCCCAGAAAACCCAAACTCACATCACTATCTCTGCAATCTCACACACTTTGGACCATAGCAAGCCACAAAATTCATATTACCCTCTACAGCAGAGGTCAGCAACCCCTGGCACACATGCCAAGAGTGGCACTCCTGCCATATTTCACGCCAGCAGCACAGGACCTGCAAGAGTTAAAGGGGTTGTCCCATCTCAAGGATCCTATCTATACTGCTGGTTAATGTGGATGTAAGACTTTTCCTAAATACACTGCTTCAGCAAAACTGCTTTGTTTGTCCACTATCTTACTTTATTCAATTCTTTGTGGCCACAGCCCTGACCTAGCTGCTCCTGAATCAAATGATGTATCTGCTGCTCTCAGGGGGAGGGGCTAAGTGCAGGGAGCGAGCCTGTGTATCTAGCTATTCCTGTGTCTACACCATGTGACCTAGGTCCTGCACTCAGATAGAGGAGCTGCTTTCATTTCTTCTGTTCTCCCAGTTATCAGGCTAGCTAATACAATTGTGTTCATTATGGCAGAGACAGGCAGTCTCTGTATGTAACACAGAATGGAGTTGCTGCTGCCTGTACTTCATAGTCCAATGTGGGTGGGCGGAGCTAAACGGCAGGTTGCCTGTGAAACCCCGCCCACCAAATGATGCAAGAAACCAGGAAGAAAGAGGATTTTACAAGAGTGAAGACTGCTGAGTATGTGAGGTGGGAATACCCCTTTAAATGAAGTCCGAGTCTCTTCAGTGCTGTGCTAGAGCTCAAGCATAAGGACACTCCCCTTTGTGAGGGGTGCAGGAAACCCAGGGGGTGGAGCTTAATCGCTCAGGTCTCTGCCTGCTATAGTGATAGCTCCTGCCGAAGCTGCTAGCAAACTGAAAGTAAGAAACACACAGCTCCCTTCCTGTAGTTCCTATTCTCATTAATGTCAGGCATTTGGGGTTATTAGTTTAGTCTTAGTAACTCCATGTGCCTCACATTAATAGGAATAAACCCCATCATGTCCCTCATATTAACCCCTGTGTGCCCCATATAAAGGTTACTAATATGTGAGACATATGGAGGTACTAATAAAAGACCTCAGTAATGAAGATACTTAATTATTACCTCCAAGTCTCAGTAACTAGAGATGAGCGAGTACTGTTCGGATCAGCCGATCCGAACAGCACGCTCCATAGAAATGAATGGATGCACCTGGTACTTCCGCTTGGACGTAGCCGGCGCGCTTAACCCCCCACGTGCCGGCTACGTCCATTCATTTCTATGCGAGCATGCTGTTCGGATCGGCTGATCCGAACAGTACTCGCTCATCTCTATCAGTAACTCTTACACAGGGGTTAATGTGAGGGACATGATGGGGTTAATTGCTATTAATAAGAGGCGCATGGAGTTACTAAACTGTCATGCACAGGGCCAGACTTTATGTGGCTTGCTCAAGAGTATCCTGTGCCCAAAACTTACATGTACTGGCGGAAAATAACAAATCATACAATGTCGTATATCGAAGTATATTAACCTGAAATACCTCTGTCCCAAAGTCACTATGTACAGTTTATACCAACACCGTATAGCAGCTGAAATACAAATTACATTCAACACAAACGTCTCACGTATTCTCAGAATTACAGCAAAAACAAGATACACAGTTACATTTTATATCTAGAGATGAGCGAACACTAAAATGTTCGAGGTTCGAAATTCGATTCGAACAGCCGCTCAATGTTCGTGTGTTCGAACGGGTTTCGAACCCCATTATAGTCTATGGGGAACAGATACTCGTTAAGGGGGAAACCCAAATCCGTGTCTGGAGGGTCACCAAGTCCACTATGACACCCCAGGAAATGATGCCAACACCTCTGGAATGACACTGGGACAGCAGGGGAAGCATGTCTGGGGGCATCTAACACACCAAAGACCCTCTATTACCCCAACATCACAGCCTAACAACTACACACTTTACACACTCAATACCACCTCTCTGACAGTAGGAAAACACCTTGAAACGTGTATTTGGCACTTGCAGTGAGGAGAGCTTGTCACCAGCAGTGAATTTGGCCCTTGTAGTAAGTTGAGGTTGGCACCAACATTTGTTTTTAAAATCAGGGTGGATTGAGCCTCTAACCAGCAGAGTTGGGGCAAATTCATGGTGGAGGGAGCCTCTAAAAACCCCAGTTTGGACCAATTCATGGTGGAGGGAGCCTCTAAAAACCCCAGTTTGGACCAATTCATGGTGGAGGGAGCCTCTAAAAACCCCAGTTTGGACCAATTCATGGTGGAGGGAGCCTCTAAAAACCCCAGTTTGGACCAATTCATGGTGGAGGGAGCCTCTAAAAAACCCAGTTTGGACCAATTCATGGTGGAGGGAGCCTCTAACCAGCCCAGTTTGGACCAATTCATGGTGGAGGGAGCCTCTAAAAAACCCAGTTTGGACCAATTCATGGTGGAGGGAGCCTCTAACCAGCCCAGTTTGGACCAATTCATGATGGAGGGAGCCTCTAAACAGCCCAGTTTGGGCAAATTCATGGTGGAGGGAGCCTCTAACCAGCCCAGTTTGGACCAATTAATGGTGGAGGGAGCCTCTAACCAGCCCAGTTTGGGCAAATTCATGGTGGAGGGAGTCTCTAAAAAACCCATTTTGGACCAATTCATGGTGGAGGGAGCCCCTAAAACCCCAGTTTGGACCAATTCATGATGGAGGGAGCCTCTAAACAGCCCAGTTTGGGCAAATTCATGGTGGAGGGAGCCTCTAACCAGCCCAGTTTGGGCAAATTCATGGTGGAGGGAGCCTCTAACCAGCCCAGTTTGGACCAATTCATGGTGGAGGGAGCCTCTAACCAGCCCAGTTTGGACCAATTCATGGTGGAGGGAGCCTCTAACCAGCCCAGTTTGGACCAATTCATGGTGGAGGGAGCCTCTAGAAAACCCAGTTTGGACCAATTCATGGTGGAGGGAGCCTCTAACCAGCCCAGTTTGGACCAATTCATGATGGAGGGAGCCTCTAAACAGCCCAGTTTGGGCAAATTCATGGTGGAGGGAGCCTCTAAAAACCCCAGTTTGGACCAATTCATGGTGGAGGGAGCCTCTAAAAACCCCAGTTTGGACCAATTCATGGTGGAGGGAGCCTCTAAAAACCCCAGTTTGGACCAATTCATGGTGGAGGGAGCCTCTAAAAACCCCAGTTTGGACCAATTCATGGTGGAGGGAGCCTCTAAAAACCCCAGTTTGGACCAATTCATGGTGGAGGGAGCCTCTAAACAGCCCAGTTTGGACCAATTCATGGTGGAGGGAGCCTCTAACCAGCAGAGTTGGTGGAAATCAGGGTGGAGGGAGCCTCTAACCAGCAGAGTTGTGGGAAAGCAGGGTGGAGGGAGCCTCTAACCAGCAGAGTTGTGGGAAAGCAGGGTGGAGGGAGCCTCTAACCAGCAGAGTTGTGGGAAAGCAGGGTGGAGGGAGCCTCTAACCAGCAGAGTTGGTGGAAATCAGGGTGGAGGGAGCCTCTAACCAGCAGAGTTGGGGGAAATCAGGGTGGAGGGAGCCTAGTATTAGCAGAATTGTGCAAGGCTTATGGTGGATGAGTATGAGGATGCGGAGGAATTGGAGAAGTTGAGTACAGACATGGAGTTTCATGTTGGGGTGCTTTACACAGGTGGGCACAAAAATGAAGGCTCTATCCAGTGGTGGTTCATTTTTATCAAAGTGAGCCGGTCGGCACTCTCAGCTGACAGACGGGTGCGCTTGTCAGTGATGATGCCACCGGCTGCACTGAACACCCTCTCAGATAGGACACAGGCGGCAGGACAGGACAGCACCTCCAAGGCATATAGGGCAAGTTCAAGCCACAGGTCCAACTTCGACACCCAATACGTGTAGGGCGCAGAGGGGTCGGAGAGGACAGGGCTGTGGTCGGAAAGGTATTCCCGCAACATGCGCCTATACTTCTCACGCCTGGTGACACTAGGACCCTCCGTGGCGGCACTTTGGCGAGGGGGTGCCATCAAGGTGTCCCAGACCTTAGACAGTGTGCCCCTCGTTTGTGTGGACCGGTGAGAACTTGGTTGCCTACTGGAGGAACTGCCCTCCCTGCCGCCAACATCACATGCTGGAAACATCTCCATCATATTCTGCACCAATTGCCTGTAGCAAGCATTGATGCGATTGGCCCTGCCCTCTACCGGAATAAAAGACGAGATGTTGTTTTTATACCGGGGGTCAAGGATAGCAAAGGTCCAGTACTGGTTGTCCTCCATGATTTTGACAATACGCTTGTCGGTTGTAAAGCACCCCAACATGAACTCAGCCATGTCTGCCACAGTGTTAGTTGGCATGACTCCTCTGGCCCCACCGGAAAGTTCAATCTCCATTTCCTCCTCATCCTCCATGTCTACCCATCCGCGCTGCAACAATGGGACGATTCGAAGTTGCCCGGAAGCCTCCTGTATCACCATCACATCATCGGACAACTCTTCTTCCTCCTCCTCCTCCTCCTCCATTAAACGCGATGAAGCGGACAGATGTGTGGACCTACTCTCCAGCTGTGACGGATCGGATACTATCCCTAACTCCTCTGTGTGATCTGAGTTATCCCTGATGTCAATCAGGGATTCTCTCAGAACACACAAGAGCGGGATTGTAAGGCTCACCATCGCATCCTCAGAGCTCACCCTCCTTGTGGACTCCTCAAAGACCCGTAGGATGTCACAAAGGTCTCTCATCCATGGCCACTCACGGATGAGAAACTGAGGCAGCTGACTTTGTGGCACCCTAGGGTTTTGTAGCTGGTATTCCATCAAAGGTCTCTGCTGCTCAACCACTCTATTCAACATCTGAAACGTTGAGTTCCAGCGTGTGGGGACGTCGCACAAAAGCCGGTGTTGTGGCACATGCAGGCGTTGCTGAAGAGATTTTAAGCTAGCAGCGGCTACTGTCGACTTGCGAAAGTGGGCGCACATGCGCCGCACTTTCACCAGTAGCTCTGAAACATTGGGGTAGCTCTTTAGGAAACGTTGCACCACTAGGTTGAAGACGTGGGCCAGGCATGGAACATGTTGGAGTCCGGCAAGCTCCAGAGCTGCTACCAGGTTCCGGCCGTTATCACAAACGACCATGCCTGGGCCCAGGTGCAGCGGCTCAAACCATATTGCCGTCTCATCGAGGAGGGCATCCCTCACCTCGGAGGCAGTGTGCTGTCTGTCCCCCAAGCTGATCAGCTTCAGCACAGCCTGCTGACGTCTACCAACGCCAGTGCTGCAACGTTTCCAACTCGTAGCTGGGGTCAATCTAACAGCGGAGGAGGAGGCGGTGGCGGAGGCGGTGGAGGAGGAGGGGGGTGTTCTTCTCGTGTCCCTGCCAGGAATGTTAGGCGGGGAGACGAGGTACACCGGGCCAGTTTGGGAAGCAGTCCCAGCCTCAACTACATTCACCCAGTGTGCCGTCAGTGAAATGTAGCGTCCCTGTCCGCATGCACTTGTCCACGCGTCGGTGGTCAAGTGGACCTTTGTGCAAAGCGCGGAACTAAGGGCCCGCCTGATGTTGAGTGACACGTGCTGGTGCAAGGCGGGGACGGCACACCGGGAGAAGTAGTGACGGCTAGGGACGGCATAGCGAGGTACCGCAGTTGCCATCAGGTCCAGGAAGGCGGGAGTTTCAACAAGCCGGAACGCCAACATCTCCTGGGCCAGCAGTTTAGCGATGTTGGCGTTCAAGGCTTGCGCGTGTGGGTGGTTAGCAGTGTATTTCTGCCGCCGCTCCAATGTCTGAGAGATGGTGGGTTGTTGTAAAGAAGCGCCTGATGGTGCCTTTGATGGTGCAGGAGAAGGAGATAAGACAGGAACAGGGGAGGATGAGGGAGAAGTCAACAAAGTGGCGGAGGCAGATGAAGTGGTGTCCTGGCTCGTCCTCTGGAGTGCATCGCCAGCACAGTCAGCAGTGGCAGTGGCAGAGGCAGTGGCAGTGGCGTGAACGGCAGGCGGCCTTTGTCCTGCCGTTGCTGCCTGCCACTGATTCCAGTGCTTGGATTCCAAATGACGGCGCATTGAAGTGGTGGACAGGTTGCTCTTCTCAGAGCCCCTAATCAATTTCGAGAGGCAAATTGTGCAGACAACACTATATCTGTCCTCGGCGCATTCCTTGAAAAAACTCCACACCTTCGAGAAACATGCCCTCGAGGTGGGAGTTTTTCGGGGCTGGGTACGAACTGGAACATCTTGGGAGATTCCGGGTGTGGCCTGGCTTCGCCTAAGCTGCTGACCTCTGCCTCTGCCTCTAGCTAACCTTTTTGGTGCTTCACCTGCCTCAACATCCACACTACTTTCCCCGCTTGACATCCCCCCTGTCCAGGTCGGGTCAGTGTCCTCATCATCCACCACTTCCTCTTCCAACTCCTGTCTCATCTCCTCCTCCCGCACAATGCGCCGGTCAACTGGATGCCCTGACGGCAACTGCGTCACATCATCGTCGATGAGGGTGGGTTGCTGGTCATCCACCACCAAATCGAACGGAGATGGAGGAGACTCTAGTGTTTGAGCATCTGGACACAGATGCTCCTCTGTTAGGTCCGTGGAATCGCGAAATGGAGGGGCAGGTTGAGGGACAATGAAAGGAGCGGAGAACAGCTCTGGGGAGCAGGGACAGTTGGGGTTATTGTTCTGTGAAGCTTGGGAATTTTGGGAGGAAGGAGGACAAGACTGTTGGGTAATAGGAGGAGAGGAGGAAGAGTCTGACTGGCTGCTGGACAATGTGCTGTAAGCGTTCTCTGACAGCCATTGCAAGACCTGTTCCTGGTTCTCGGGCCTACTAAGGTTTGTACCCTGCAGTTTAGTTAATGTGGCAAGCAACCCTGGCACTGTGGAGTGGCGCAATGCTTGCTGCCCCACAGGAGTAGACACGGGACGCCCTGTGGCTTCACTGCTACCTTGCTCCCCAGAACCATTCCCCCGACCTCACCCACGGCCTCGTCCACGTCCCTTTCCTGGAGCCTTGCGCATTTTGAATTCCCAGTTAGAAATTGGCACTATATACCAGTAGCAAAAATTGTGGGTGCACGTAACCCCAATATATTCTTTGAATTACCAGTCAGAAACTGGCACTATATGGCAGTAGCAAGAAATGAGGGTATTTGTAACCCCAATATATTCTTTGAATTCCCAGTCAGACAATGGCACTATATACCAGTAGCAAGAAATGAGGGTATTTGTAACCCCAATATATTCTTTGAATTCCCAGTCAGACAATAGCACTATATACCAGTAGCAAAAATTGTGGGTGCACGTAACCCCAATATATTCTTTGAATTACCAGTCAGAAACTGGCACTATATACCAGTAGCAAGAAATGAGGGTATTTGTAACCCCAATATATTCTTTGAATTCCCAGTCAGACAATGGCACTATATGGCAGTAGCAAGAAATGAGGGTATTTATAACCCCAATATATTCTTTGATTTCCTAGTCAGACAATGGCACTATATACCAGTAGCAAGAAATGAGGGTATTTATAACCCCAATATATTCTTTGAATTCCCAGTCAGAAACTGGCACTATATGGCAGTAGCAAGAAATGAGGGTATTTGTAACCCCAATATATTCTTTGAATTCCCAGTCAGACAATGGCACTATATGGCAGTAGCAAGAAATGAGGGTATTTGTAACCCCAATATATTCTTTGAATTCCCAGTCAGGCAATGGCACTATATACCAGTAGCAAGAAATGAGGGTATTTATAACCCCAATATATTCTTTGAATTCCCAGTCAGAAACTGGCACTATATGGCAGTAGCAAGAAATGAGGGTATTTATAACCCCAATATATTCTTTGAATTACCAGTCAGAAACTGGCACTATATGGCAGTAGCATGAAATGAGGGTATTTGTAACCCCAATATATTCTTTGAATTCCCAGTCAGACAATGGCACTATATACCAGTAGCAAGAAATGAGGGTATTTGTAACCCCAGTATATTCTTTGAATTCCCAGTCAGACAATGGCACTATATACCAGTAGCAAGAAATGAGGGTATTTATAACCCCAATATATTCTTTGAATTCCCAGTCAGAAACTGGCACTATATGGCAGTAGCAAGAAATGAGGGTATTTATAACCCCAATATATTCTTTGAATTCCCAGTCAGAAACTGGCACTATATGGCAGTAGCAAGAAATGAGGGTATTTATAACCCCAATATATTCTTTGAATTACCAGTCAGAAACTGGCACTATATGGCAGTAGCAAGAAATGAGGGTATTTATAACCCCAATATATTCTTTGAATTACCAGTCAGAAACTGGCACTATATGGCAGTAGCAAGAAATGAGGGTATTTGTAACCCCAATACATTCTTTGAATTCCCAGTCAGACAATGGCACTATATACCAGTAGCAAGAAATGAGGGTATTTATAACCCCAATATATTCTTTGAATTCCCAGTCAGAAACTGGCACTATATGGCAGTAGCAAGAAATGAGGGTATTTATAACCCCAATATATTCTTTGAATTACCAGTCAGACAATGGCACTATATACCAGTAGCAAAAATTGTGGGTGCACGTAACCCCAATATATTCTTTGAATTCCCAGTCAGAAACTGGCACTATATGGCAGTAGCAAGAAATGAGGGTATTTGTAACCCCAATATATTCTTTGAATTCCCAGTCAGACAATGGCACTATATGGCAGTAGCAAGAAATGAGGGTATTTGTAACCCCAATATATTCTTTGAATTCCCAGTCAGACAATGGCACTATATGGCAGTAGCAAAAATAGTGGGTGTATATAGCCCACTGTCAGTGTATTCCATTCAGGATCCTGGGAAAGCTGGGTTGCGGCGATTGAGCCCGTCAGTGCCACGTTACACTGACAAGCTTCTCCCTGGAATTGAAGTTATATGTAAGCCCAATATATTCTTTGAATTCCCAGTGAGACAATGGCACTATATGGCAGTAGCAAAAATAGTGGGTGTATATAGCCCCAATTCTATTGCTAGGGGACTTGCAGGGTATTTCTGGGGTGAAGGTGGGGGGGCACACCGTTGGAACGGGTATCGGGGGTATACGGGAATACACTGTCAGTGTATTCCATTCAGGATCCTGGGAAAGCTGGGTTGCGGCGATTGAGCCCGTCAGTGCCACGTTACACTGACAAGCTTCTCCCTGGAATTTAGCTCTTATAAGAGCTGTTGGTTGTCTTCTCCTTCCTATCCTAGCCTGTCCCTGCCTACCCAGAATCTAACCCCTAGCTAGCTGGACGGAAACCTCCGTCCTCGGTGAATTGCAAGCTCAGAATGACGCGAACCTGGGCGGCGATGTTCTTTTAAATTAGAGGTCACATGTTTTCGGCAGCCAATGGGTTTTGCCTACTTTTTTCAACGTCACCGGTGTCGTAGTTCCTGTCCCACCTACCCTGCGCTGTTATTGGAGCAAAAAAGGCGCCAGGGAAGGTGGGAGGGGAATCGAGTAATGGCGCACTTTACCACGCGGTGTTCGATTCGATTCGAACATGCCGAACAGCCTAATATCCGATCGAACATGAGTTCGATAGAACACTGTTCGCTCATCTCTATTTATATCCCATCCCTTATACACAGTACGAAAACCTTACCCGCGCCTGTATGTACCCACTTCTACAATCACCACAGACGAAGTCGCGGGTATCAGCTAGTAGAATATAAAACTGCCGTTATGTTTGTATTCAGATGTGACTTTACGCGGTTTGATGGGAATGTAATATATATATATTAATTTCCTTGAGATTATTAATTAAGTTGGTCATTTAAGATTATTATAAATGTGTTTTTTACATACTCTGTATACGATGACATTTAATACATGGTTTTGTAATTTTTGAATGATGGTCAGTTTAGAGTTAAATTTTAGGGGTGGAGTTGGTTTAGGTCTAGGTGTGTTTTAAAAGCATTCATGGTTAGTTTGCTTTCATGCCACGAGGAAGGGACACGCCAGTCCCGAAACGCGTAGCTCAGTCATGATACAACCAACCTTTACAGTTACGATGTAACTTTTTTATCCTTTGGACAACAATAAAAGTTATTTTTTATACCTACCTTGGAATTACTTCGGATCTTTCCTAGTTTGGAGCTGGATTTTATGGAGTAGATGTATTTATGACTGGTATGAGTCCACACAGTTTCCTTGCCTCCCAGGATTAAGGACTTTATTGGATCTATATGGTGAGCTGAAAAGCATTTCTCTCTTGTATTTGAATGTAGCACTAGACTGCCTGACTGATATAAAACTAGAAATAAGTAATCATTTGTATATTCACCATATTCTACCACATTGGATCCAGTTTCTTTTTGCCATCTTTTCCTGTATGTCGAACCATGGTATGCCCTTGTACAACCTTTCTTTGAGTACGGTTAGCGGTTCTTCCCCGTTATTCTCCTTCCGAAGAGAGTCCAGCACAAATTCCTTCACAGCTACAATCAAGCAATTTACTTCTTCTACGCTCCAGTCACCGATATTAAGCTCTGAAAACACACAATACACACACAAATATACATATATATACATATATATATATATACACACACAGTCCTATGAAAAAGTTTGGGCACCTATTAATCTTAATCATTTTTAGTTCTAAATATTTTGGTGTTTGCAGCAGCCATTTCAGTTTGATATATCTAATAACTGATGGACACAGTAATATTTCAGGAATGGAATGAGGTTTATTGTACTAACAGAAAATGTGCAATATGCACTAAACCAATATTTGACCGGTGCAAAAGTATGGGCACCTCAATAGAAAAGTGACATTAATATTTAGTAGCTCCTCCTTTTGCCTCTAGTCGCTTCCTGTAGCTGTTAATCAGTTCCTGGATCCTGGATGAAGGGATTTTGGACCATTCCTCTTTACAAAACAATTCAAGTTCAGTTAAGTTTGATGGTCGCCGAGCATGGACAGCCCGCTCTCAAATGATCTGAAAACAAAGATTGTTCAACATAGTTGTTCAGGGGAAGGATACAAAAAGTTGTCTCAGAGATTTAACCTGTCAGTTTCCACTGTGAGGAACATAGTAAGGAAATGGAAGACCACAGGGACAGTTCTTGTTAAGCCCAGAAGTGGCAGGCCAAGAAAAATATCAGAAAGGCAGAGAAGAAGAATGGTGAGAACAGTCAAGGACAATCCACACACCACCTCCAAAGAGCTGCAGCATCATCTTGCTGCAGATGGTGTCACTGTGCATCGGTCAACAATACAGCGCACTTTGCACAAGGAGAAGCTGTATGGGAGAGTGATGAGAAAGAAGCCGTTTCTGCAAGCAACACCACAAACAGAGTCGCCTGAGGTATGAAAAAGCACATTTGGACAAGCCAGCTTCATTTTGGAAGAAGGTCCTGTGGACTGATGAAACGAAGATTGAGTTGTTTGGTCATACAAAAAGGCGTTATGCATGGCGTCCAAAAAAAACAGCATTCCAAGAAAAACACTTGCTACCCACTGTAAAATTTGGTGGAGGTTCCATCATGCTTTGGGGCTGTGTAGCCAATGCCGGCACCGGGAATCTTGTTAAAGTTGAGGGTCGCATGGATTCCACTCAGTATCAGCAGATTCTTGAGAATAATGTTCAAGAATCAGTGACGAAATTGAAGTTACGCCGGGGATGGATATTTCAGCAAGACAATGATCCAAAACACTTCTCCAAATCGACTCAGGCATTCATGCAGAGGAACAATTACAATGTTCTGGAATGGCCATCCCAGTCCCCAGACCTGAATATCATTGAACATCTGTGGGATGATTTGAGAGCGGGCTGTCCATGCTCAGCGACCATCAAACTGAACTGAACTTGAATTGTTTTATAAAGAGGAATGGTCCAAAATCCCTTCATCCAGGATCCAGGAACTGATTAAAAGCTCCAGGAAGCGACTAGAGGCTAAAGGAGGATCTACTAAATATTAATATAACTTTTCTGTTAGGGTGCCCATACTTTTGCACCGGTCAAATTTTGGTTTAGTGCATATTGCACATTTTCTGTTAGTACAATAAACCTCATTTCAATCCTGAAATATTACTGTGTCCATCAGTTATTAGATATATCAAACTGAAATGGCTGCTGCAAACACCAAAATATTTAGAACTAAAAATAATTAAGATTAATAGGGGGGCACAAACTTTTCATAGGACTGTGTATATATATTACTAGCAAGAGGACCCGGCTTCGCACGGGTATAATGTCATTTTTTGTTTGTGTAGTGGCCCCATAAGTACCCAGTTTTGCACTGGTGTATTTTATGTGTCGTTTATGTGTGTGTCCATAAGCGTCATGTCATCATGTGTATCTCAGTTTGGATATCAGTGAAAAACCTGCAATTGGTTGTTATGGAGACCTGGAGTAAAGCTGCGCAAATGTGGCCTTGTGTAACAGTGTCATCCACAGTGCCCTGCCCCTTTAAAGCTAACATACATCAGTGAACATAAAATGGTGGGGTTGGAAACCTGGAGTAAAGCTCTGATGTGTGATACTGTGTGCTGAGCTGCGTATTTAATCCTCCGACATGTGGTACTGTGTAGTGAGGCGTGTATCTAATCTTCCGGTGTGTGGTTTTGTGGGGTGAGGCACGTATATAATCCTCTGGCATGTTGAACTGTGTGCTGTGGCACATATATAATCCTCCGGGGTGTGGTAGAGTGTGCTGAGGCGCGTATCTAATCCTCTAGTGTGTTGTCATGTGTTCTGAGCCGTGTATCTAATCCTCCGGCAAGTGGTACTGTGTCCTGAGGTGCGTACCTAATCCTCTGGCGTGTGGTACTGTGTGCTCAGCCGTGTATCTAATCCTCTGATGCGTATATCTCAGTTTGGATATCAGTGTTGGATTGTGCATGTGGAGTGACCATGTGTATTGCAGAGGGAATGAGTGAAAGAATTGCAGGTTTGTATTGGCTAATGGGGGTCATTGTTTTGGGAATACTGTATCTCTGGAACGGTATGTTGAGAGAGTCAAGGACTCGTCTTAAACCTTCCTGGACACCTGAAGTATCCGTGTGCCGAATTTGGTCATCAGTCCAGTCGTTTGGTCACGTATAAAATGTATATATTAGAGATACATACTGTATGTATATTTATCTTTGCATAACATCAACACTATAAGTCTGATAATGCAACACAGCCCTAAAGAATAGTTGTGTCCATACACTAACCCCTATGAGAAGGCTGGGCACAGACACTGAGCAGGGGGTGGTGTCAGCAAAGGTGAAGGCCATTTATCTATTTGTCTTGCACCTACTATGGCTAAGTATCAACTTTACTAATTTAGGTTTCTCTACTTTGTCAGCTCTATGTTGGGTGTATAGAATTGTTCATTCAGCACTTTAGGCATGTATCATTCATGAAGATATGTATTCCTTTTATGGAACGTCATACTGCATTATTATAGGACTATCCTGATACTCTGAGTGTATTATTGCTCTTGTTGTGCCTTTGTGTACCCCATCATTGGAGCTGGTTTCCTTTATTACTAGTGAGCGCTGAGCTCTTTTGAGCGTATACTTACTGCATAAAAACTTTATGGCCCTATCTTTTGTCTGACACCTGTTCTTTGCTATTGTCTCATCTTGTTTGTGATGAATGTATTTTTAACTTGATCTCAATAAATGTTGATATTTTTTGTATAGTTTTCTGTACGGTGAGTGCCTATTTCCAATTTTTCTTGTTTGACTGGGCAGAGGGAGCAGGACTCCCCTTTATAATGAGGTTTCTAGGCTTATCTTCTGATGACCTATCCCTAAGTCATCAACTGAAGATGAGCCGGGGTTTGACAACCAGGCCCCCCACCCCTCAGCTGCTTGAACAGACTGCAGCATTCACAGTATACAAAGTACAGCACCATACACTACACAGTGGTTGTGCTTGGTATTGCAGCTTAGCCCAGTTCACTTATATAAGAATTAGCTGCAGTGAATCGGTCATGTGATGAGGAACATGACATCACATGGACTGTAACATGAAGCAGACCACACAGAGCACCGCTGATCCACAAGGGTCCCAGGTATTGAGCCCCTCCTCATTTTCAGTTTATAACAGATTTGTTATCAATTGATACACCTAGAAAACCCCTTTAAGTCTCAGCTACTATTCACACACATACTTTCTTCTTCGTTCTGTCCTAACACCACCATGTATAATAGGTATGAGATTCTAAGCTGGGTGTGCAAATATACAGAGATCATGAATGTCACCTACCTCGCTGCTCAGTCAGAAGGTCCTCCATCCACTCGGTAATAAACTGGTATCCTGAGGGGCGCAGAGACAATACTCGGGGAACACATTCTTCAAGCAGCGCTATGTCTTTATCCCGCAAGGAAGTGGAGTTTTCCTTTGAAGTTTGTGGCCTGTAAAGAGTTTAGCAGTAAATAGGCTGTAGCAATGATTTTATTTATCTCCTTTCTCCACCAGTTCAGGCTGTCCTTCTGTCTGTTTCCTCTGCTTTACACTGCAGCGCTACTTCCCCAGAATGGCTGCTGTGTATAAGCTTCAGATCTCCAGAAGGACAAGGAGAGACGATTTCCATCACAGCAAGGACACAATTGTTAGACACATATGTTGCCTCTTCTAAGGTCACTTACCTATTGTCACTTTTGCTTGAAGTCACCTTGCACTGTCCTTGTATGGTCAGATTCTGGTCAGCATCTGCAGAGGTTTGGGCTCTGTCCCTTCTACTTATTGATGCTTGCTCGGTGTCTTCCTCCTCCTCTATTTCCACCATAATTATCGGTACCATAATCCATATTTCCGTAGGACCATTACTGTCTTCCAGTTCCACATTTCCTGGAACGATTTCTGACATGTCCTCGTTGTCTGAGTGTTTCCTTTCTTCCGCTGTTACGTTCGCCACATATACTTCACCCGAGTCTACAGATTTGTCCACATGCTCTCGGATCACTAGATCTCCTTCATTCCTTTGTTGGGTGACAACTTCTTCAGTGAGCCCTTGCTTCCAATTGTTTTTATTTTCACAGTCTTCCAAGTTTGACTCCTGGTGCTCAACATACAAGTGAGAAGACCTTTCCTCCACAGACCTGTCTTCTAAAGGATGTTCCATGTAAACTGTCTTAGATTTCTTCCACCTTTGACGATCTTCTGACGCAGCGAGTGCACTATAGGAGGGTTCACCCCTGTGGTGGCCAACTGAGGAGAAGACATCACCAACTGATATGTTATCAGCCACCTGGTGAAGTTTAGTCTTTTGCTTTCTCTTCTTCTTGACAGGTTCTTGTGACTGGCCCACACTTTCATGTACTTGACATGTGGTTTCAGGAGAATCTGGATCATTTCTTTGGGAGAAGAGTTCAGTGACCTCATGTTGCTTATTGTCTTCATCCCGTCTCTGAAGATGTGTAACTTTCTGCTGTTCTCTGGCTGCGCTCTGAGTCTCAGGAGTTAACGAATCCTTCTTTAAACCATCTTCTAAAAGTTGTTTTTTGTCACCTTTTTGCAGTTTCTTCTTCTTTGAACTACCTTCTACCACAGGAAGCTTGGGATGTGAAGCTTCACCAGTAAAATCTTTTCCATAGCGTTTCTTGGAGTCTTTACTTTTATTAGATTTTGTTAGTTTTTTAGCAGGTTCCTGGTAAATAAGACATGATGAGGACATGACTTCTGCTGTTACGGCTTTAGTCTCTTCCTGAGATTCCTTGATTTTTGTTTTATTTTTCTTGGAGCGTTCTGGAAAGGAGATGAGCAAATGTTTTAATCTGCTATAGAGGAAGGACTGTGATACAACTCCTTAATAGACGTGTGAGGGTCCATTCAGACGATGTAACACGCCGTTTATTCTGACACGTAAACTCGTGTCAGAGTCAGAGCTGCAGAACAGAATCCCATTGATTTCAATGTGTTACGCACACTAAACGGAACCCATCGAAGTCAATGGGATTCTATTTTGCAGAGCTGACTCTGACACGAGATTACATGTCAGAATCAACACTGCGTTACATCGTGTGAATGGACCCTAAGGAACAGGGATTTTGTTAAACTCGGTGACAACCACTGCGAGAGGCGTGACAGGGGCAACATTGGTTCTCACCCAACATTCTCAGAAACTGGTAGGGTCCATTTGGATGATCATTAACTTAGTGATACATCCTGTGATTCTGACCAAAAATGGAATGAACTTTATTCAACAATATTGCAGTTTTAGATTATAAGACGCACCGGACTATAAGACGTGCCCAGGTTTTAGAGGAGGAAAATAGGGGAAAAAAATTATAAAGCAAAAAATGGTAAAATGTTTAATATATGGGAGTTGTAGTTTTTTTATTTAAATCAGAGGCAAAATGGTGAAAAAAAGGTCATTTGGCACTTTTGATTTTGACGTTCACCGTACAGGAAAAATATTAGTAGTCCGGGCATTTTGGGACTCAGAGGTACCTAATGTGTATGTGTTTCACAGTAATTTCCTACTTGTATATGTATTCTAGGGAAAGGAGGGATTTAGAAGTTTTATTTATTTAATTTTTTATTATTTTTTTAAAACTTTTTTTTTTTTGTTACTATTTTATTAGCCCCCCCTCCCCCTCTAGGGGGCTTGAACCTGCAGTCATTTGATTGCAAGTCCCATAGATGGCAATACAAGTGTATTGCCGTGTATGGGAGATTCTATACATTACTATTGAGGCTGGTTATAGACCAAACGCAATAGTAATATTACTATGACGGGTCTGGGAGCCTTCAGTAGGCTCCTGGCTGTCACTGAAACAGGTCACTGAACTCGCCGCACAGGAGACCGCCTGCAACTTCACGGGTATGGAGACGGTGGGGACCGGTCCCTTGGGAGATTTTTAAACTTTGGTGGGCATTTTAATGCCCACGATCAGAGAAGACTCTACCCGCAGGCATCGGCTCCAGCGTCTCCGCCATACGTTTCAACGGAGACACGGTTGTTATGGCAACTGCTCTGAAGTACAGTGAACGCCATTAGCTTTACAGACCCGACATCCACTGTAATAGAACGGCGGATGCCAGAGAGGGTTTTAGCCGCAGGGGCCCGCAGCATCACCACACTCCTGCCGCTGCAGGAAACCAGCAGCGGCAGGAGCGTGACGATGCTGCAATTCCGCTCCTTCGCCCCCCTTATAGTACACATTCGGACTAAAAGATGCACCCCCATTTTCCAACCAAATCTGGGGGGGGGGGAAGTGCGTCTTATAGTCTGAAAAATACGGTACCTCTCTAAACTTGCTGCCACTAGGTTGCTCGATTCTAGCTAATTTGCTGTTCACTCCATGTTACGACGGAAATTCTGCCTTTAGTTATTTTCAAAATAAAAACGGATTCACAGTGAGTGGAGGAGAGAGGGCCTGCTCTCTTTTCACACAATGCGTGGAGAAGGGAGGAACAGGTTCTCTTCACAACATCTATGAGCCTGCACAAATCAGGCAGTAAAACTTTTCTGCAGCTTCTATAATATAAGGAGAGCTGTCTGTGTACTTGCGACTGACTGCTTGTGTTACTGCTGTTGCGATGTTAGTCATAGACAATTAGGTTATGTTCACATGGTGGAATTTGTACAAGCTGAAAAACTTAACTTTCTGGAATTTTCATTAACAAATTCTGCACCGGCCAGGCAGTATTTATTTGTCTCCCATTCAGTTCAATAGGAGTTTATCTAGCGAAATTCGCCTAAAGGGGTTGTCTGGAATAAAATTAATTTTCGACACCAATCTAAACACCCTCCCCTCACCTACTTTGTAAATTACATACTTTAGCAAAAACATATATTTACCCATATTCCTGAGGCGGTCATGTGATCGCCCCAGGCAAATTTTCTGATTATTTGGGGACGTTCCGTCTCCCCGTTTCCGGAAACAGAACATCGCCAATAATCTTCTCCTTCTCCCCCTCCCCAATCATACTTACATGTCTTCCTGTCCAGACTTTGCTCTGTGTGGATGGCTCCTCCTCTTCTTCGACTCTGCCGATGCGTGTGCAGGCCAGAGGGGCCTCTGATACCTGCTCAGTAAAGATGGAGTGCCATCTCTACTGCACAGGCGTTGGAGGCACCTCCAGCCTGCGCACGCGCCGGCAGAATCAAAAAAAGAGCCAACCCGCAGAAATGGAAATCTGGACAAGAAAACAAGTATGTATGATGGGGTGGAGGGGTAGGCTGAGATAGTTTGGAAGGGCTAGAAGCTAGGGAGACAGGAAGGGGAGGGGGTGCGTGGGAGTGAGGTAGTGTGAGTCAGCCTACCATGATGCATTGCAGGAGCTAAGACAGCAGGAAGCTGAACCATGTAAACAAATGCACCAATTGCCAGGAGCTCCCAGAGAAACCCATAAATCACTCAAAACAAAGCTAAAGATATTTGGGTGAACTTATTAATCCATTAATAGCACTAACAGACCTTTTTTATTTAAAAAAAAAAAAAGAAAAAAGATTTTTTTGGGCTTGGAAAATCCCTTTAACCACTTCCGGACCGCCCATAGACTATATACGTCTGGAAAGTGGTTGCCTAGTTCTGACAGGACGTACCTGTACGTCCAGTCAGAACACAGCAGCTGCACGGAGATCGTGCAGCTGCTTTCAATAGGAGCCGGCTGTAACTTCAGCCGGAGCTCCCAGAGAGAAGACAGGGCAGATTTATTACCTCCCCTGCCTTCTCGATCGCTGTGTATACAGCGCTCAATGTATACACAGCTATGGACGCTGCCATAATTCAGCTGCCCTCTGACCCGGCGGACACGTGATCCGTCGGGAGCAGAGTCTTACAAGAGCTGCTGGGTCCTACAGGACCCCAGATCAGCTCTATAAGATGTGTATACAGCGTGCAGGAGGCTGTATTTCTCCTGTAACTGGGGTTAAATGTACCAGCCTCAGTTATAGGAGAAATCAGCCTCCCTAACAAAAAAATAAGTGATCAGATGTCCCCAAAGGTCTCTTATCACCTTATGGGGACACAATCTGGGAAAAAAATAAAATAAAAATATAATAAAAAGTTTAAAAAAAAAGTAAATAAAATAATAATAAAAAATAAATAATATGCTAATAAAACGTCGTTATTAAAGGTTATAGGCCCACCCCCGACGACACCGTACAAAATAAAAATTACCGTAACGGAGAGGAAAAACTATATTATAAAGTTTTTCAGTGACACTTTGCGTTAATAAATTTAAAAAAAAAAAAAAATTAAAACCAGACACAATTTCCCTCCTACTTTGTTTATATTTTCTTGGATATAAAAAAAAATAAAACACATTCGAAAATAAAGATAACATAAAAATAAAGCCCTATGTGTCCCAGAAAAAAGACGCAAAAATTAGTTGAGTGAGACATACGGGAAAAATGTTACAGACCTCAAAACCGCACATACAAAATAAACCTAAAATGTGTCTGGTCCTGGACCACAAATTGGCCTGGTAATGAAGTGGTTAATGATGAGGCTTATATTTACCACTAGCTGAAAAAATTAACCAGAGGAGAAAAACGGTGCCTGCCTCCCAGTAAAAGGAAAAGAAAGCTGATTTTTCAGGCATAATTTGGAGATGGTTTTGTGGTGGAATCCACATCAAATTCAGCCATGGTATGAAACACTAAGCAGCTTTCCTGACTGTGCTCAGTCCCTTTTATAGCTACATAATGTCCTGTATTTGCAGTTCAGTGTTTCTGGATCTCTTATATTATGGCCACGTGGGCTTCTCTCAGTTATTTGTTCAATCTCAGTCAACAAACGGGCCGCAAAAAGAAAAAAATAAACTTCATGAGCAGTATTCCTTCCAGTAGCCCCATATAGTTTAATACCCCACCAGTGGCCCAATATAGTTTAATATCTACACCAGTGGCCCCATATAGTTTGCTGTCCCCAGCAGTGACCCCCATCAATTTAACGATTAAACTTTAATCAACAAACTTTATAAAACTTTTAATGGCTCCTTAACTTTCCTGGTCACGCTTTCATGCCCATCTCCAGTCACACATACATGTTTGGGGCTCCTGAAACCATCAGACTGCTCCTTACTACACCCACAGCCTCAGATAGAAAAGTAAAATGTGCTACAGCCATAATGGAGCTATTAATAGCAGAAACACTGATCGGACACCATGTAGGAAGACTTGTACAGTCAGAGAACTCTGCACATATTCAACATATTCACACTCTTCAACTTTTGACAAAAACTCTGGTGCCCTTTAAGAGACATTCTAGAGTTGCCCTACTTACTCTTCTTTCTTTTCATAGGTTCGTTCTGGGTATTGCTGTCTGTATACTCCGTCCTCTCCCCCATTTCGATGCTCATGATCGAATTTCTTCTCACTCTATCCCTGTTGATCGGCCTCTGAGGAGCAGAATACTCACTGATCGTGTCTGATCCTGAACAGTTCTCCGCAGGATTCCCCGGCATTGTAATCTGCACTGAAAGGAGAGAAATACGATAGGTCTATAACATGGGCTCCTGGGTAAGGGATGAACATTACACTAGTCTGAGTTATTTGGGAAACACTTGGTCAACTCTTCTGATTTTTTTCCCAGGTACAGCGATTATTTTTGTTTATAGACTGGACGTTTTCAGACAAAGGATACCTAAGGTGTATGTGCTTCACTTTAGTTTTTTACTTTTATATGTGTTCTTTGGAAACGGGATGATTTGAATTTTTTTTTTGTTTTAAAATTTTATTTTTAGACCCCCTAGGGGTGTTGAATACCAGGGAGTGTCTGATCACTAATACAATGCACAGCAAAGCATTGTAAAAGTAAAGCAGCCTGTAATACAAGTGTATGCCAGACAAGCCTGGGAGCCTTCAAAAGACTCCTGGCTGACATGGCAATGGATCACCAGCCCTGGATCTCGTTTCGGGAGTTGCTGACCCACCCCAAAATGGCACAGCCAATTTTAAACATCTTTATGGACTGCCAAATAACTTCAGTTGTTAGCCACACCCACCATGCGTGTGATGTAATCACTGATGAAAGCAGAATTTGTCTAAACTTTATTGACTGCCAAAGCAGCCAGGAGGAGTTGGGGCTGGTTTTCATCACAAGACAAGCCAGAACCTACTTCATAGCAATGATGTCAGGCGGCGGCAGCATGTAAGGTAGACAAACACAGGTTTTTATTTTTAACCATTCTAGCCTCTTCCCTGTATCCATTAGACAGGCATTGTTTTGTGAGTGGTCAGAGGGTTTATGGACACTGATGGGTTGGCAGCATGATAGATAGATGAATAGGGAGAGGCAAGGAGACGAGCCTCCTGATAGTACTCCCCTCCCCTCCTGATAGTACCCCCCTCCCCTCCTGATAGTACCCCCCTCCCCTCCTGATAGTACTCCCCTCCCCTCCTGATAGTACTCCCCTCCTGATAGTACCCCCTCCCCTCCTGATAGTACCCCCCTCCCCTCCTGATAGTACCCCCCTCCCCTCCTGATAGTACTCCACTCCCCTCCTGATAGTACCCCCCTCCCCTCCTGATAGTACCCCCCTCCCCTCCTGATAGTACCCCCCTCCCCTCCTGATAGTACTCCCCTCCTGATAGTACCCCCCTCCCCTCCTGATAGTACCCCCCTCCCCTCCTGATAGTACCCCCCTCCTGATAGTACTCCCCTCCCCTCCTGATAGTACTCCCCTCCCCTCCTGATAGTACTCCCCTCCCCTCCTGATAGTACAAATCAAATCAAATAAGCTTTATTGGCACGTCCGAATAGATATTTGGCATTGCCAAAGCTAGTAAAGTGGGGGGGAGGAGGGAGTTGGGGTCGGGGGTGTGAGTGGTGGGTATGGTTGATTTGGGGTATAACAGTCCGTGGAGTCTTATCTTCCTCTTAGTTGGTGACAGCTGGACACGTATTGGGCAGCGATATCCACAGTGGCCTCTTCTTCTCCCAGTAGGATGTAGAGCTTCCTCTTCTTGTCTGCAGATATGAAATCTGGGATGTAGGCAGAGAGTCTTTGGTAGTAGACGGCCCTCACAGCTGAGTATTTGGTGCAGTGTAGCAGGAAGTGGGTCTCTTCTTCTAGGGCCCCCTGGTCACAGTGCTGGCACAGTCTGTTCTCCCGTGGCTTGTACGTCTGCCTGTGTCGCCCCATCTCCAGGTTGTGGGCGCTCAGTCTGTACCGGCTCAGGGTCTGTCTGTGTTTGGGGTGGCGTATTCTCTCCAGGTAGGTGGCCATGGTGTAGTCCCTTTGTAGGGATTGGTACATGGTGAGTTTCTTGGAGTTATTTATTTCGTTTCTCCATTCTTCAATGTACCGCTCTCTGTTTGCCTCTGTGGTCGCCTTTATTTTGGCCTTGGTTATAATGTTGGTGTTTTTGGTTTGGTGGTTGGCTGTTGTTTGGTTGGGGGGTGTCTGGTTTGCTCAGGTGGCTTAGCCATGCTTGGTGGTGGTAGGAGTTGGGATTGCTCCCCTGGATGTGCGCCTGGAAAGCTAGCGCCCTCTTCTGTATGGTGAGCCATAGGGGGAGTCTGCCTAGCTCTGCCCTGCAGGCCATGTTGGAGGTGTTGCGATGGACATGGAGCAGGCATTTGCAGAACTCCAGGTGGAAGGTCTCTGTTGGGCTAGAGTCCCATTTTGGCTGGTCTGGGTAGGTGCCTGGGCCCCAAACCTCACTGCCATAGAGAAGGATCGGAGCGATGACTGCGTCAAATATCTTCAGCCAGACCCTCACCGGTGGTTTGAGGTGGTACAGTTGTCGTCTGATGGCGTAGAAGGCTTTTGCTTTCACGGTTTCTATTGCTGCTTTGAAGCTTCCTGATTGGCTGAGCTCCAGCCCCAGTCATCCATAGACGAGTACTGGGGGGGGGGGGCGTTCCTCACTGCTCACAGTCAGCGCCATAGACACTACTGTGAGGATGGGCGTTCCTGACTGTCAGAAATGCCCTTCTGACGCTGAAGAGCTACAGTACCGGCACCAATAGCTCTTCCCCTGGGGCACAGATCGTGAAAGCCGACAGTACATTGAATTCAGCGCACTGTCGGCTTTCTTCGGTATATAAAACCGCATGTGCCCCAAGTGGTGAAAGGTCTTCTTTAATCTGCACTCCAAAAGCCACATAGGGGTCCTTCACATCTGTGCCCTGTTGTGTGCCAAAACTGCCGTTTATGCCCACGTGTATGATACTGGTGTACCCAGGATAACAAACTTAATGCCATATCTGGGTATAAACTGCTGTTTGGGCACAAATGTATGGCACTGATATACCCAGGATAATGTACTTGATGTCATATGTGGTATAAACTGCTGCTTGGGCACATGTATGGTATTGGTGTACCCAGAATAATGTCCTTAATGTTATATGTGGAGTAAACTGCTGTTTGAGCACAGCCATGCACAGAAGGTAAGGAGCTTCATGTAGTTTAAGGAGAACAGACGGCTTAGTTTTTGGACGCCATGACACTTTTGCAGAGCTCCTGAGATGCCAATAAAGTGTAATCTCCTGACATGTGACCCCTTATGGAAAAATACACCCCTGAAGGAATTTATCCAGGGGTATAATGAGCATTTTTAACCTCCAAGTCTTGCATTAATTTATTTTCCAAACATGAATGTGCAGCAGATGGTGAAGGGATACACCAGTGTGTAATATGTTATACTTTGCTTGTATAAGAGACGAACGCTCCAAAAACTGTTATGCCCGGGACAACCAAATTGTGCTCCAAAAACCAAAATAGCGCTCCTTCCCTTCTGTGTCCGGCTGTGCCCAAACAGCAGTTTATACCACATATGACATTAAGTACACTATCCTGGGTACACGAGTGTCATACAGGTGGCATAAACTGCAGTATGAGCACAAAGCAGGGCAAAGATGTGAAGGAAAGCTATGTGACTTTTGAGCGCAGATTTAGATTGTTGGTTTTTGGCGACATGTCACATTTGCAGAGACCCTAAAATTGCCCCTACAAAATGAGGTCTCTTCTTGTGGCATTGCAGTATACTGACACCTCCAGGACTCTGCAAAAAGTCCCTCTAAATCTATACTCCAAAAGCTAAAAAGCGTGTAGTTTCTAAAATGGGTTACTTTTGGCAGATTTACATTGTATTGGTACTTTAAGGGCATATAAGACTTGACACTTGAAAACGATTCCAGCAAAACCTGCCCTCCAAAAGTCAAACAGCGCTCTTTCCACTATGAGCCCCAACATGTCCCCATAAAGCAGATTATGGCCACATATGGGGTACTGCCGTGTTCAGGAGAAATTGTGTAACAAACTGTGGGGGGGATTTTTTTCTCTTGTAAGAATTAAAAATATGGTGGTAAATTAACGCTTTATTGGGAAAAAAAAAAAGTAATTTTTTAGTTTTTACATCCCAATGTTAATAAAAATCTGTGAAATGTCTGTGAGGTCAAAATGCTCACTATACCCTTGATGAATTCTGAGAGGGGGTGTAGTTTATAAAATGGGGTCACTTTAGGGGTTCCTATTGTATTGGTACTTTAGGGGCTCTACAAATGAGACATGGCACTCAAAAACTATTCCAGCAAAATCTGTTTTTCATACCCCCAGTGAATGTGTTAGGGTGCATTCACACGGAGTAAACGCGGAGCAAACGTCCCGTAAACGCAGCGTATTGCGCGCCGCGTTTACTCCGTGTGAATGCACCCTTAAAGGTGTTGTCCAGGATAAAAGGGGACTTGAACCTGGGATGTGCTGATCCCCAGTGAGATGTTATACATTGTATTGCAATACACCGTACATAGGCTCTCCGGCTGTAACTCATCAGACCCCGCAATTTCATTCTAACCACCAAATCCCCCAGATGCCACGATCACTATTCATCACATCATCTGAAGAGCTAAGTAGTCTCAGATGTGCAGTACAGGTTCAGGTACAGGAAAATGAACCCTGCAGGAACATTGGAAAGCTGGGTGGATGCAAAAAAAAAAGAAGATAAAAACCAACACCCAGCGATAAAGTTGTAATCATAATCACATAAAGCCCAAAAATGTAAATAAATGGTTCTGTTTATAACCCTGCAGAAGCTTAACAAAGCTGGATACTAACCATCATAGGTAACCAGAAGACTAGGAAAGCTGGGTGTTCACGGGAGAGTGATAAAATCATATCAATAATCCCATCCAGCCCAGAAATAAATCAATAACCCTGCAGGAGCCTAGAAAAGCTGGGTATTAATCATATTGGATACTACTGATATAAACATTAAATCCTTCTATGAATAAATCTCCATTTTAAAATAGGTGAATCGTCGCTAAAATATTATCAAAATCAAAAATTACCCAACACATTTTAATAGAGAAACCATAGGTGGGCGAATCCAGTATGGATGGATGAAAGACACAAGAGGAAGATGGAAAGATAATACTCTCATCCGAAAAATCCAGTGGGTCCCCTTTCCTAGGATGAGGTTACCCCAATCACCACCTCGGGTGGTACATTCAATTGCCTGAAATCTGTCTATCCAGTCCTGTTTGGTAATAGGGGTCTCACGTTCACGCGTAATATCAAGATATGTTCCCGTATACGTCGGCGAAATGTCTCTTGTGGCCACGTAGATTTCCCCATAGTCTTATAATTAATAAAATCACAAATTTTAAATTGTTCTCCTGTTTTTATCATTATCTTTTTTGTGCATCCACCCAACTTTCCGATGCTCCTGTAGCGTTATACGAAATGCTGCAGGAGCATCGGAAAGTTGGGTGAACTCAATGGCTAACTACGTTTTACACGTGTATTTTTACATGTGTAAAATGTACAGAATACACGGAGCGTAAACTCCGTGTGAAGGGGCCCTTAGGGCGGGTTCACATCAACACCCGGTCTCTGCTTTGCAGGTTTCCATCTTCTGCCCCGAGAAACTGGAAGGGAGACGGAAACCCGGCAGTCAGTTTTCAAACCCATTCACTGGAATTTTTTAGTTATACCATATTGGGGTATTGGTATTGCTTTGATCATTTTTTTATTCCAATTTTTATCAGAGACAAAACATAAAAAAAATGGCAGTTTGGCACTTTAGATTTTTTTTTTCCCCGCTATGGCGTTTGCCGTGCAGGAAAAATGATTTTATAGATTTGTAGAGCGGGCGATTTCGGACACAGGGATACCTAATATGTGTTACACAGTTCTTAGTACTATATGTGTTCTAGGGAAAGGGGGGTGATTTGAACTTAGGGAGCGTTCACACTACAGCTAGTGTCCGCTCCTAATGTCCGCGCAAGATTTTGAACGGACATTTGCAGCGGACACTACCTGTCGGACACTGACGGTAGTGTGAACGCTCCCTTAATAGAAAATAATTGCAGACAGGCCTGGGAGCCTTCACAAGGCTCCTGGCTGCTATAGAAACGGGTGAGGGCGATCCCTGGTAAAATCACCAAGGAACCTAGGGGTTAGTGCCCGTGATAAGAGCAGGTACCAATCGCGGGCATTAGCGCCGGGCGTTTACTGTATAAAACAGCAGACGCCTGGGGGCTATGGCGGTCGCCCCGCTCCTGAGTGTCCACCACCTTTAAAGGGATTCTATCATTAGAAACCCTTTTTACAGTAAATATAAGTAGGAATAGCCTTAAAGAGGAACTTCCATCAGATCGGGCACATGCAGTTCTATATACTGCTGGAAAGCTGACAGTGCGCTGAATTCAGTGCACTATCGGCTTTCCCGATCTGTGCCCGGTGTAAAGCGCTATCGGTCCCGGTACCGTAGCGCTTTAGTGTCAGAAGGGCGGTTCTGACACTTAGCCAGGGACGCCCTTCTGCCCAGCAGCGCCTATCGCGCTGTACAGTGTAAGCGGGGAGGAACTCCCCCCTCCCGCCCCTGATAATACTCGTCTATGGACGAGCTGTGTGAGCAGAGGGGGGGGGGGGGGGGGGGGGGGAGTTCCTCCCTGCTCACACTGTGCAGCGTGACAGGGCGCTGGGCAGAAGGGCGTCCCTGGCTAAGTGTCAGAACCGCCCTTCTGACACAAAAGCGCTACGGTAACGGGACCGATAGCGCTTTACACCGGGCACAGATCGGGAAAGCCGATAGTACACTGAATTCAGCGCACTCTCAGCTTTCCAGCAGTATATAGAACTGCATGTGCCCGATCTGATGGAAGTTCCTCTTTAAAGGGGCTCTATCATTAGATTTTAGGGTTTGGAGAGAAAGATATGCCTGAATAGCCCTACCCTGTTTTTGTTAATTAGCTTTGAAATGGATATGCAAATCAGTCCCTCCGTGCACAGTGGGCGTTCCGTGCACCCTCTTGCTTGTGTTGCAAAACTCCTCCTCCTCCTTCTTATTCACCGCCTCCAGCGTTGCCCTTCCAGCGGCTTTTATTGAATTTTCACTCCGGAGCGCTACTGCACATGCTCCAACGCCATTTTTCTGAAGAGAACATTGCGAACTGGCGCTGGAGCGTGTGCTGTAGCGCTCCCTCCAGAGCACTACTGAGCACGCTCCAGCGCCATTTCTCTCCAGAGCGCTACTGCACATGGGCAAAATTTCAATAGAAACCGCCGGAAAGGACAACACTGGAGGTGGTGAAGAAGAAGGAGGAGGAGGAGTTTTGCAGGGCAAGCAAAAGGGTGCACAGAACGCCCACCGTGCACAGTGAGAGTGATTTGCATATCCATTTCAATGGTAATTAACAAAAACAGGGGGGAGGGGTTCTTTTTAAAAACGACTAGCAGCACCTAATAGCCTAAAAACCCTAAAATCTAATGCTAGAGCCCCTTTAAGAAAGGCTATTCTTCTCTTACCTTTATTATTCTGGCCTTATCTTCTTTATGTAAATGAGTTTTCTAGCAGCTCTGGGGGCGTTCCCCAGAGCTCAAACAGCACCGAGGAACGCCCCCAGTGCTGCGAGAAAACTCATTTACATAATGAAGATGTTTCTAAGGAACGGCGGCGCGGTCCAGAATAATAAAGGTAAGAGAAGGATACTACTTATATTTACTGTAAAAAGGGTTTCTAATGATAGAATCCTTTTAAACACTCAGCATCCACTTTACTAGTACAGTGGATGTTGGGAAAGGGTTAAAGGGGTTGTCCAGGATAAAATAATATTTTTTAATTAGGTCGGGGACGTGAATTTTTTTTTTTAAAGAAACACCCTTTCCTGTCCTCTATACCTTCCGGCGTGGCCCGCTCCTGCAGATCTCCGGGCTGCTTCCTTAGGTCACTTATTGGCCTCATTGGTATTTTGTAGGCTCAGCAGTAGATTTCGGGGCACTCACCAATTCTCCATCACTTCTCTACCATTGTTTGGGATTAAATAAAACCTAACGTTATTTGTAGCTGTATTCTCCTTTTCAGGCTGTGGCGTAATGATTCTACAAGTGTGATATGCGGATCGCTGTACAGGTGTGATATATGGATGGCTCAAACCACTGTATATGAGAGTATTCCAGCCACCTGTATATCATATACAGTGATCCATATATCACACTTATACCGCCAACTGAGCCTTCTGTATTTCACATACAACCATCTGTGTATGGGCTAGTTCACACGTGAACTGCCCGCGCGGGTTTTGACACAGAGAGAGACGCGGCGAGCCGCGTCTCTCTCTTGTCAAAACCCGCCCGCCGCGACCATCGCTGTCGCGGCTTAACCCTCTGCTGTCGGCTCAAATGAATGAGCCAACATAGGAGGGAGCTGCCGGGGGCGGAAGCTGCGCGGCTGAGCCTGCGCGGCTTCCGCCTGAAGAAAGGACATGTCCTTTCTTTTCTCCGCTAGCAGCAGCTCGCCGCTAGCGGAGAACAGAAGCCCGGCGGTCTCCATAGACCACCATTATAAGGGGAGGTTTTGGACGCGAAATCCGCTGTCAAAAACCTCCCCTTATACTCACGTGTGAACTAGCCCTATCACATACAGGCATCCGTATAGCACATAGAAGGATTCCAGCCATCTGTCTAAGGGACCTTCACACGGAGTAAACGCGCCTGTATTTTTGCAAAATACAGGTGTAAAAATAAGACTCCCATTGACTTCAATGACATTTTACAGGCGGATTTTTACAAGAGTAAAAAATATCATTGAAGTCAATGGGAGTCTTATTTTTACACGTGTATTTTGCAAAAATACAGGCGCGTTTACTCCATGTGAAGGTTCCCAAAGTGTGATATACAGATTGCTGTATGTGATATACAGAGGGCTCAGATTGCTGTATGAGATTTGTTCCTCATTATGGGATGCAATGTGACTGATTCTCTAGCCTGCCTTGTATAAGCTGCTGTGTCTTCTGGCTGCAGTCAGTGACAGACCCGGGACCTGCATTAGCCCTTCTGACCGTGTAGCTTATACTATAGGACAAGCCGCCTGTCTGCAACCACAAGATGGTGGATAGGGGACAATTAAGGGGTTAATGTGATTTCCAGCTGAAACTCCGAGACACAGCAGAACCTACCAGATACTGCGACAGCAGCCAAAGCGACTCCCCGCGTGGTCGTGTCTGGAAGTGAAGCGCGGGTCCTGGGAGCAGTGACGTCACCGGAAAGGGCGGGGTCTCCAGAAGCTGCCGAGCGCGGCGAGGAGGAAGGCGGGGCTGAGCGGGGTGTGGGAGGGGCTGAGCCGGGTGTGGGAGGGGCTGAGCGGGGTGTGGGAGGGGCTGAGCGGGGTGTGGGAGGGACTGAGCGGGGTGTGGGAGGGGCTGAGCGGGGTGTGGGAGGGGCTGAGCCGGGTGTGGGAGGGGCTGAGCGGGGTGTGGGAGGGGCTGAGCGGGGTGTGGGAGGGGCTGAGCGGGGTGTGGGAGGGGCTGAGCGGGGTGTGGGAGGGGCTGAGCCGGGTGTGGGAGGGGCTGAGCCGGGTGTGGGAGGGGCTGCAGCGATGTAATTCACATGGGACTGTACTATAGGAGTAGCTGAGGGGAGGGACTGATGTCATGGGGGGTGGGGTTAGGCCTTAGTGCACTACAACTCCCAGCCTGCCTTACCCAGTCCTTATCATTTCTACCTCAGTTAACCCTTTGTCTTGGGTATGTTTCACTCCGCTGTTATTACAGTCCATTGCTCTTATCTATCAGAGCAACAGACTTGAGTGGCCATAGAAGGGCTGATGTATAAACAGTATAAGACACAAGATGGCCGCTTTCCTTCCTCGTGTTTGATACTTTGTCTTTCCTGTAGGACTTTTTCTTCCAATACAAAAGTAAAAACTATTGTCATGCTTTTTACCTTACAGTGAATGGGAGCGGGGGCCGATGGCTGGCGGGGTCCATGTATGGCCGTCACTATGGGAGCGGGGGCCGATGGCTGGCGGGGGCCCTTGTATGGCCGTCACTATGGGGGCGGGGGCCGATGGCTGGCGGGGTCCATGTATGGCCGTCACTATGGGAGCGGGGGCCGATGGCTGGCGGGGGCCCTTGTATGGCCGTCACTATGGGAGCGGGGGCCGATGGCTGGCGGGGGCCCTTGTACGGCCGTCACTATGGGAGCGGGGGCCGATGACTGGCGGGGACCCATGTATGGCCGTCACTATGGGAGCAGGGGCTGATGGCTGGCGGGGGCCCTTGTATGGACGTCACTATAGGAGCGGGGGCCGATGGCTGGCGGGGGCCCTTGTATGGACGTCACTATGGGAGCGGGGGCTGATGGCTGGCGGGGGCCCTTGTACGGCCGTCACTATGGGAGCGGGGGCTGATGGCTGGCGGGGACCCTTGTATGGACGTCACTATGGGAGCGGGGGCTGATGGCTGGCGGGGGTCCATGTATGGCCGTCACTATGGGAGCGGGGGCCGATCGCTGGCGGGGGCCCTTGTACGGCCGTCACTATGGGAGCGGGGGCAGATGGCTGGCGGGGGCCCTTGTACGGCCGTCACTATGGGGGCGGGGGCCGATGGCTGGCAGGGGCCCTTGTACGGCCGTCACTATGGGGGCGGGGGCCGATGGCTGGCAGGGGCCCTTGTACGGCCGTCACTATGGGAGTAGGGGCCGATGGCTGGCGGGGGCCCTTGTACGGCCGTCACTATGGGGGCGGGGGCCGATGGCTGGCAGGGGCCCTTGTACGGCCGTCACTATGGGAGTGGGGGCCGATGGCTGGCGGGGACCCTTGTATGGCCGTCACTATGGGAGCGGGGGCCGATGGCTGGCGGGGGCCCTTGTACGGCTGTCACTATGGGAGCGGGGGCCGATGGCTGGTGGGGCCCTTGTATGGCCGTCACTATGGGAGCTGGGGCCGATGGCTGGCGGGGCCCTTGTACGGCCGTCACTATGGGAGTAGGGGCCGATGGCTGGCGGGGGCCCTTGTATGGACGTCACTATGGGAGCGGGGGCCGATGGCTGGCGGGGGCCCTTGTATGGCCGTCACTATGGGAGCGGGGGCCGATGGCTGGCGGGGGCCCTTGTATGGCCGTCACTATGGGAGCGGGGGCCGATGGCTGGCGGGGGCCCTTGTATGGACGTCACTATGGGAGCGGGGGCCGATGGCTGGCGGGGGCCCTTGTAGGGCCGTCACTATGGGAGCGGGGGCTGATGGCTGGCGGGGGCCCTTGTACGGCCGTCACTATGGGAGCGGGGGCCGATGGCTGGCGGGGGCCCTTGTACGGCCGTCACTATGGGGGCGGGGGCCGATGGCTGGCAGGGGCCCTTGTACGGCCGTCACTATGGGAGTAGGGGCCGATGGCTGGCGGGGGCCCTTGTATGGACGTCACTATGGGAGCGGGGGCCGATGGCTGGCGGGGCCCTTGTATGGACGTCACTATGGGAGCGGGGGCCGATGGCTGGCGGGGACCCTTGTACGGCCGTCACTATGGGAGCGGGGGCTGATGGCTGGCGGGGGCCCTTGTACGACTGTCACTATGGGAGCGGGGGCTGATGGCTGGCGGGGTCCATGTATGGCCGTCACTATGGGAGCGGGGGCCAATGGCTGGCGGGGGCCCTTGTACGGTCGTCACTATGGGAGCGGGGGCCGATGGCTGGCGGGGGCCCTTGTATGGCCGTCACTATGGGAGCGGGGGCCGATGGCTGGCGGGGCCCTTGTACGGCCGTCACTATGGGAGCAGGGGCCGATGGCTGGCGGGGCCCTTGTATGGCCGTCACTATGGGAGCGGGGGCCGATGGCTGGCGGGGCCCTTGTACGGCCGTCACTATGGGAGCGGGGGGCCGATGGCTGGCGGGGGCCCTTGTACGGTCGTCACTATGGGAGCAGGGGCCGATGGCTGGCGGGGCCCTTGTATGGCCGTCACTATGGGAGCGGGGGCTGATGGCTGGCGGGGGCCCTTGTATGGCCGTCACTATGGGAGCGGGGGCCGATGGCTGGCGGGGCCCTTGTACGGCCGTCACTATGGGAGCGGGGGCCGATGGCTGGCGGGGGCCCTTGTACGGTCGTCACTATGGGAGCAGGGGCCGATGGCTGGCGGGGGCCCTTGTACGGCCGTCACTATGGGAGCGGGGGCTGATGGCTGGCGGGGGCCCTTATATGGCCGTCACTATGGAAGCGGGGGCCGATGGCTGGCGGGGGCCCTTGTACGGCCGTCACTATGGGAGCGGGGGCCGATGGCTGGCAGGGCCCTTGTATGGCCGTCACTATGGGAGCGGGGGCCGATGGCTGGCGGGGGCCCTTGTACGGCCGTCACTATGGGAGCGGAGGCCGATGGCTGGCGGGGGCCCTTGTACGGCTGTCACTATGGGAGCGGAGGCCGATGGCTGGCGGGGGCCCTTGTACGGCCGTCACTATGGGAGCGGAGGCCGATGGCTGGCGGGGGCCCTTGTACGGCCGTCACTATGGGAGCGGAGGCCGATGGCTGGCGGGGGCCCTTGTACGGCCGTCACTATGGGAGCGGGGGCCGATGGCTGGCAGGGCCCTTGTACGGCCGTCACTATGGGAGCGGGGGCCGATGGCTGGCGGGGGCCCTTGTACGGCCGTCACTATGGGAGCGGGGGCCGATGGCTGGCGGGGGCCCTTGTACGGCCGTCACTATGGGAGCGGGGGCCGATGGCTGGCGGGGGCCCTTGTACGGCCGTCACTATGGAAGTGGGGGCCGTTGGCTGGCGGGGGCCCTTGTACGGCCGTCACTATGGGAGCGGGGGCCGATGGCTGGCGGGGGCCCTTGTACGGCCGTCACTATGGGAGCGGGGGCCGATGGCTGGCGGGGGCCCTTGTACGGCCGTCACTATGGGAGCGGGGGCCGATGGCTGGCGGGGCCCTTGTACGGCCGTCACTATGGGAGCGGGGGCCGATGGCTGGCGGGGGCCCTTGTACGGCCGTCACTATGGGAGCGGGGGCTGATGGCTGGCGGGGGCCCTTGTACGGCCGTCACTATGGATGCATTTAACCTTTTCAGGCCTGGACACATTTTTGTGTTTTTTTGGGCTTATTTAAATAACTTTCTTCTTTCGGTTCCTTATTGTTATGTTTTTTGGGATTTTTAACATCCAGGAAAATGCAAACAAAAAAGGAGTGAAGCGCGTATGTGTTTTCATGTTTTTTTCTTTGGTTTTTTATTTCCTGATGGCACAAAGTGCTAGTTAAATTTTTAGGTGAAGTCCCCACTTAACGAGCTGCGACAAGAAAACTGCTGCGGAAAAGACCACAGCGGAAACGCATTGCGGGTTTTTCTTCCTCTATGCCGGCGTTTACCTAGTGATAATTGGCGCGCTGCGGGTGTTTTCTATCTCTCAGCAGGTCCGCTGCAGAAATTTTTCGCCAACGTGTAGATGGGATTCGCCAGAATCTCTTCCACTGTGCAGGTAATGTAATACTCAGCAGATTTTGCATTGACTTTTTCACAACGTAGGGCTTCGGTATTAAAATAATTTTTCCTCTCCGTTCCTATCTATTTTATGTAGCTGACACAATGTGTTTGGGGTGAGAACCTGTGATGTGATATGAGTGGATTTTTTAAAATTTATTTTACTTTTACTATACAAATGCAATAAAAATCTGATCTAAGGCCTTTAGGACCCAGCAGCTCCTGTAGTTCCCAAAGCCTTGTTGGATCACATGATCGCCGGGTCAGAGGGGAGCTGCATCATGGCGGATGCCATAGCTGTGTACACAGTGATGGTAATGAACCAGCTGTAGTAAAGGCAGCCGCCTAACATTGGAAAGATAGATCGCAACGTCCTAGCAGCATTAAATGGCTGAAGGGGTTCAAGAGCGATCAGGAGTACGGGAGAGTAAAAGTCCTCCAACAGTCTCCAGGTAGTGCACTTGTGTGAACGGTGCTCCATTTACTTTACTGTTAGGGCTAGTTCACACGGGGGCAAAGAGGCGGATTTTGACAGTGGATTTCGCCTCAAAATCCGCCTCCATACAACCGTGGTCTATGGAGATCACTAGCGTTCTTTTTCCGCTATAGACATGTTGCCGATAGCGGAAAAAAGAAGCGAGCTGCCCTTTCTTCAGGCGGCAGCAACTTCCGGTGTCGACCCATTCATTTGAGCCGACTCCGGAGGGGGAAGCCGCGACAGTTGTGGCAGGCAGGTTTTGATCCAAGAGTGATACGGCTCCCCGAGTCACTCCCAGGGCCAAAATCTGCCCCACCTGCCCCCGTGTGAACTAGCCCTTATGGAGCTGTGAGTGATGCCGGAGGTGACACATAGAAGTCACTGGAGTGTCCTGTGAATGCTGGAGAACCTTGTGGTTGGCTCCCCCGCAAACTAACAATTATTCATCGCCCTGTTTATGGGGTTAATTGTCCTTAAAGGGATTCTACCACTAAAACACATTTTTTTCTAGTTACCACGTCGGAATAGCCTTTAAAAAGGCTATTCGTCTGTTACCTGTGGAAGTGCTCTCCGCCGCGCCGTTCGTTCAAAATACCGGTTTGTACCGGTATGCTAATTAGTTCTCTCGCAGCGATGGGGGCGTCCCCATTGCAGCTCGAAAACCGACCACAGCGAAGACTAGAGAGGCGGCGCTGCGGTCGGTTTTCGAGCTGCAATGGGGACGCCCCCATCGCTGCTCCTGCGATGGGGACACCCCCATCGCTGCAAGAGAACTAATTAGCATACCGGTACAAACCGGTATTTTGAACGAATGGCGCGGCGGAGAGCACTTCCACAGGTAAGAGACGAATAGCCTTTTTAAAGGCTATTCCGACGTGGTAACTAGAAAAAAATGTGTTTTAGTGGTAGAATCCCTTTAACCAGTTCCAGATTGCCCATAGACTAAATACATCTGGACAGTGCTCCTCTAACCCTACAAGGACGTATATATGTATATGTGAGTATATGTAATGTCCCTGCAAGGTTAGCTTGGGATCGGGATGTCGGCTGTTAGTACATCCCATAGGGAAGGCAGGAACTGATTTTTCCGTCTCTGTCACCACAATTGCTGTGTACACAACGCTCAACGACTCCAAGAAATTTTTTATTTTTTTGAAAAATTGCTTTGAGGGGTTAAAACATTAAAAACTATATAAATTTGGTATCCGTTTTCAGTGATAAATTGACCTTTATTTTTTTGTTTTTAATTTTCCGTTTTTTTTTCTTTATTTTAATATCTGAGAAAATGTTAAAAAGCAGGGAAGTTTTTTTTTTTTTAACAGCAGGACGGAACCCTAAACAAAAAAAAAAAGTAAATACTGTAATTTTCTCCCTCTGTTACAGTCTTTTTTACTTTGGTAACACTATTGTTGTGTCGCTGGGGGTGGGGCTAAAACCAGAGGCAGATTCCTTTATTTTTGTATTATAATTTTTTTTTAAACATTGTGTTTCATTATGTAAATCTGGATTTAAGAAAAACAAAACTCAGATTTGATGCCATTATCATGCGTCACCCTATAGCAAGGTTTGGCAACCTTACAGAGATCAGGGGTCCCTGCCAAGTTATTGCACTCAGAGCCCAGGGTTTGGTGAGGCCGTGGGCACAGGTTGGTGGGGGGAAAGGTGACACAGGGTCTGGGGGGGGTTGGGGTCACTGGGTAGGTAAGACAGGGAAGGGGGCATGGGGTGGTGGGAAAAAAGGGACACGGGGTAGGTAACATGGGGAAGGGGGCATGGGGGGGGACACGGGGTAGGAGAAAGAAGCGAGCACATGAGGGAGTGGGTAGGAAAAAAGGGGGTTGGCGGGCGCCAGGGGGAGATGAGGAAAAGGGAGCCGCTGTGGACACAAGGCAAAGGAAGAAGCCTGTGCGGCGCTACAGGTGGCTCGTGCAGGGGGTCAGGGTTCCGCGGACGAAGTCGCGGGTACTGCTACTACCTTTAAAAAATTTGGCAGGCCTGGGAGCCTTCAGCAAGCCACTGGCCACCCCTTTACCAATCCTAGTAGAGCAAAGTAACCACAGCATCTAAGTGGTTAAATGCCTGTGATCGCCGCGGCCGGTGCAGTATTATGTCCCTTAGTGGCCCCTGCACACAGTATTATGTCCCTTAGTGGCCCCTGCACACAGTATTATGTCCCTTAGTGGCCCCTGCACACAGTATTATGTCCCTTAGTGGCCCCTGCACACAGTATTATGTCCCATAGTGGCCCCAGTACACAGTATAATGCCCCACTGTGGATGCCCATAAACAATTATTATACTCTGGTGTCTTTTCAGATCCCAGACTATAATAATCGGAGACCCAGGGGAATAAAAACATTAATAAAACACTGTTTTCTTACCTGTTCCCGGCTCCTACACTGTGTTCTCCGCTGCCATCCTTCTTCTATGACATCGGATGTCACATGACCCGGGAAGCAGGCCGTGTTCATGTGACGTCAGAGACGTCAGACAACTAGGAAGGAGGCCTGCAAAGACCCCCGAGTATAATGATAGTATTTGTAGGGCCCGCGGTGTCACTTACTGATCCCGGCCCAGCCAGGATCGGCAAGTAAATAGGGCCCGTAACGGCCTATTAAACGGCCTATTAAAAGAAAACAACAAAAAAAACACGGCGGTAGCGGCTGTCACCGGGCCCCCTAATGGCCCGGGCCCTGTGGCAGCTGCTACCACGGTAGTTACGCCACTGGTACTCAGTATAAAGTATATGCAGATTCTAGACATTTCTTATTATGGACAGCCAGATATATGCATAGGATATTATCAGTATATAATATCAGTACAAGTACACTCAGATCTGCTTACAAGATGATGTATAAGCAGTACTTAGAATACAGATCGGCATCTATGTACCATTACATAACATGGGCAGATATATTATCTTAGGCTGGATTCACACTACGGCCGCAGTCTGCACCAGGGTTTCCATAGTAAACCCCGGGGAAACTGGACAGGGGACGGCTTGCCGGGGGTCAGCTTTAAAACCCACTGTTTTGAATGGATTTTTATAGGTGACCACTGGTGTCCATATGCGGCCTCTCCGCCTGGAAAGGTTTTTTTTTGTTGCACAGACAGAAAGTCCTGCACGTACAAATGAAGGAGTTATAAAGCTGACCACCGGCAAGCCGTCCCCTGTCCAGTGTCCCCAGGGTTTACGATGGAAACAGTGGACGGCGGCCGTAATGTCACCACCACTTTACTGAGCTATTGTTTCATAAAGTTGTTCTTTCTTTTATGTTCTTACTAGCTGGTACCCCCGACTTCGTCTGCGGTGATTGTAGAAGTGGGTATATACAGGCGCGGGTAAGGTTTTCGTACTGTGTATAAGGGATGGGATATGAGATGTAACTTTGTATCTTGTTTTTGCTGTAATTCAGAGAACACGTGACACGTGAAATGCATTTCTGCGACTTTCTTACGGGCTTTGGTTTTACGGCGTTCACTGTGCAACCAAAATGACATGTCCCCTGTATTCTGTGTTTTGTTATGATTCCGGGGATATATAAATTTATATAGTTTTATTTACATTTTGACCCCTTAAAAAAATCCAAAACTGTGTTAAAAAATTATTTTTTGAAAAGTCGCCATATTCCGACAGCCGTAACTTTTTTATACGTGCGTGTACGGGGATGTATAGGGCGTCTTTTTTTGCGGGGTCGGGTGCACTGTGTAGTTCTACCATTTTCGGGAAATGTTATTACTTTGATCACTTTTTATTCAAATTTTTATCAGAAGCAAAACTGTGAAAAAATGGCGGTTTGGCACTTTTGACCTTTTTTCCCGCTACGGCGTTTACCAAACAGGAAAAATATTTGTATAGCTTTGTAGAGCGGGCGATTTCGGACGCGGGGATACCTAACATGTATGTGTTTCACAGTTTTTAACTACTTTTATATGTGTTCTAGGGAAAGGGGGGTGATTTGAATTTTTAATCCTTTTTATTTATTTTTTTTATATTTTTTTTACTTTTTTTAAACTTTTTTTTTTGCATTTATTAGACCGCCTAGGGGTATTGACATGGGTGGGCGGTGTCGCGGATTGTCAGAGTGGTGGGGGTCGGCAAACATGGCTGCTCCAGAGCGTTAAAGAGAGCCTCCTGGAGTATCGGTAAGGTGAGGGGCAAAGTGGTAAAGTATATGTATATGAGATTGTGTGGGGTTAGGGGCGAGGCTGTAGAGGGCAATATGAATTTTGTGGCTTGCTATGGTCCAAAGTGTGTGAGATTGCAGAGATAGTGGTGTGAGTTTGGGTTTTGGGGGGGTCCTGGCACAAACGTATGTGCGCTATTGTGACGAAAAGTAGCCTATTGTTTAATCGGTGGAGTGGTTTTTCCGTGATTGAGGAACAAACATCCGAACATGCAAACATCCAAACACACAAACTTTCACATTTATAATATTAATAGGATATTAAAGTGATCTAGTCTTATCTTTGGACTTGCAGCAATACTGACATCTAGTGGAGACTTACTGGTATCTCAGTCTAAATTTAATCCACTTAAAGGGGCTCTATCTTTGGGAAAAGTCATTTTTGGATAGGCTATTTCACACATACCTTTAGTATGTAAATTGCCTCAGTAGACTTTGAATAAGTCAAATGTTAATGAGATTAGACCGTGCACCGTAAGTGTCTGTGTGCACTGTCTGCTCTATATGTATATATGTATAGCAGAGGCTGCTGTGCTGATGAGTCTTCTCTGCTATACATACACATAGAGCAGACAGTGCACACAGACACTTCCGCTGCACGGTCTAAGCTCATTAGCATATGAATAAAAACGGACTTATTCCAAATCTACTGAGGCAATTTACATACTAAAGGTAGGTGTGGAATAGCCTTTCTAAAGCCTATGCAAGGATGTGCTTATCTAAGAATAACTTTTCCCAATCATAGAGCCCCTTTAACTCTTAGACAATGATTTTTGCGCTTTTGAGCAGACTTTATGTATTATTACTGATTTTCTTATTGATCTGGTCTTGGTGTATATCTTGCAATGGACTATGAAATGATTTATTGGGCTCTCTCAGGCTTTTTGTAACGCTCTAACTCTTTTATGATGAATTGTTTGTGTGGCAATATATTTACTTATTTACTCATTTATCTATTTTATTCTGTATATACTGTATGACATCACTGGACTAATCGCTAGTCACGCCTGCTGTATTGGGAAGCCATTGTGGCCGTCCATATAATGCTTATTATTTGCATATCTTTGGTGTATAACCCATCATAGCGTTCTTTCTGAGAGTTGAAGATGTTGTACGTTCTATTTGGATCTTTCTTGAGTAGGACCCCCTGTGGCTTAAGTGAGCACTGTCACCTCTCACTGTTGAATTGCTTTACCAGGATACTTCACCTACCCACAAAGGACACGACTAAAAATTCATGTTCATCCATGTTTTCTTCTTTTTACCATGGTATACTACCAATTCATTGCATATGGACAGAGTGTCTGGAGAGATCCAAGGACTGGGGAGAAGAGGAGCCACAACCCCAGTTCTGTCACTGGTTGTTCCTCCCATTGTTTTCAATGGTGTTGGTGCTGGAACCTACTGTATACTGAGGAGTAGCTGTGCCTGCAACTTGAAGACTGTCTGGAACAACTGATCGCTGCGGGGTCTGAGAATAGGTCATATATAAAATATGGCTTCCAACCTGGAAAAACCCTGTAAAGGCCATAGACGTCTTTGGATAATTTTTTTTTTTTGTTAATTGCATTTATGAAATACTGTTCACTAGAAGATACATCAATGTGGTCAGGGCCGGCGCCAGGTTTTTATGGGCCCAGAGCCTCAGTGGGCCCCCTTGTGGAGGAGACGGGGGAGTCGGGACACTACACGTCGCAGATGAAGTGAGTGACGTCACGCAGGAGTGTGGCATCACCAACGCCATACCTCCCAACTTTTGAAGAGCAGAAAGAGGCATAAGATGTGCGGCGCGCCACAGCAAATTTAGCTCTGCCCTCTTTTATGTTGACTCCGCCCATTCTCATTCATTTTTCGTGTGCTCCCACACAGTATAATCCTCCTAGTCACCCGTAAATTACATGCCCCCTCCATCTCTCCCCCAGTTTCATATACACCCTTCCTCTGCCCCCAGTTTCATGTCCCCCCTCCATCTCTGTCCCCAGTTTCATGCCATTTTCCCCCTCCATCTGCCCACAGTTTCATGTCCCCGTCTCTGCCCCAGTGTCATGCCGTCCCCCCTTCATCTGCCCCAGTGTCATGCCGTTCTCCCCCCCTCATCTGCCCCAGTGTCATGCCGTTCTCCCCCCTCATCTGCCCCAGTGTCATGCTGTTCTACCCCCCTCATCTGCCCCAGTGTCATGCCATTCTCCCCTCCCTTCCTCTGCCCCAGTGTCATGCCATCCTCCCCCCTTCATCTGCCCCAGGGTCATGCCATTCCCCCCCCCCTCATCTGCCCCAGGGTCATGCCATTCTCCCCCCCCCTCATCTGCCCAAGTGTCATGCCGATCCCCCCTTCATCTGCCCCAGTTTCATGCCATTCTCCCCCCCCTCATCTGCCCCAGTGTCATGCCGACCCCCCCTTCATCTGCCCCAGTGTCATGCCGTTCTCCCCCCTCCCCCATCTGCCCCAATGTCATGCCACCCCTCCCCCCCTTCATTGCCCAGTGTCATGCCGTTCCCCCCCTCCCCTTCATTTGCCCCCCAGTTTCATGGGCCCCCTTCATTATGTTCCACCTTAATGTTTAACACAAAAAACAAACACTTACACTCACCTTCCATCGCTCCCCCGCCGCTCCTCTCTCTGCTCTCACGCTATTCACATAGTTGTAGACACGATGTGACGTCATCACATCGCGCCTACACACGCCGCAGCGTTAAAACAGGAGCTGAGCTGTCACAGCTCCTGCTTTAATCACCTATGTATTCAGCTCATCGCCATCCATCGGACGCCAATGAGCTGAAATCGGGACAGGCAAGTCCTGGGGCGGGCAAGTGCCGGGGATCCTCCAAAGGATCTGTGGGCCCCGGCACTTGCCCGACTACGCCGTACGCTGACACCGGCCCTGAGTGTGGTCTTGAACTCCTCTCACTTCTGTCCGCAGCGATCATATAAGTTGGATTATAACCAAAGCAATCTCACCTGTATATGTACATGCATACTGAAGATGCCAAAAACTCCATAGTGTTTTTTAAAATTATATTTTTGTCCACAAACACATGTAATGATATACACTTCCATCAAATGGCGTCCAGTCTTTAATTCCTTCTCATCATTGTACTTGGTAGAACTATTTAGTTATTACTATCCACCATACTATTACATACTGGGGTTAGGGATGTCACCGTATCAATCCATAAATACAGGTCAGGTTTGTACAGGTGTTGTTTTGGGGGTGTGGCTTCAGGATATGTGAAGGGGTGTGGCTTCAGGATATGTGAAGGGGTGTGGCTTCAGGATATGTGAAGGGGTGTGGCTTCAGGATATGTGAAGGGGTGTTTTGAGATATTATACTGTGTGGAGGGGTTGCTATGGGACGTTATATTGAGTTTACAGGCGTGTAAATGGGGTTTTACACCGTGTGGGGGACAGGAAAGATCAAAGTTTGCTCTGGGACACAGTTTTTGCTAGTTATGCCCTTGCATAAATCCTATTAATATTATAAAGATGAAAGTTTGTGAGTTTGGATGTTTGTGGGTTTGTGTGTTTGGATGTTTGCATGTTCGGATGTTTGTTCCTCAATCACGGAAAAACCGCTCGACCGATTCGGCTGAAATTTTCCACAAACATAGTTAATACACCCGATTAAACAATAGGCTACTTTTCGTCACAATAGCGCACATACGTTTGTGCCAGGACCCCCACAAAACCCAAACTCACACCACCATCTCTGCAATCTCACACTCTTTGGACCATAGCAAGCCACAAAATTCATATTGCCCTCTACAGCCTCGCCCCTAACCCCACACAATCACATATACATATACTTTACCACTTTGCCCCTCACCTTACCGATACTCCAGGAGGCTCTCTTTAACACTCCGGAGCAGCCATGTTTGCCGACCCCCACCGCTCTGACAATCCGTGACACCCCCCACCCATGTCAATACCCCTAGGCGGTCTAATAAATGCAAAAAAAATTTTTTTAAAAAAAAAAGTTAAAAAAATATAAAAAAAAAATAAAAAGGATTAAAAATTCAAATCACCCCCTTTTCCCTAGAACACATATAAAAGTACTTAAAAACTGTGAAACACATACATATTAGGTATCCCCACGTCCGAAATCGCCCGCTCTACAAAGCTATACAAATATTTTTCCTGTTCGGTAAACACTGTAGCGGGAAAAATGGTCAAAAGTGCCAAACCGCTGTTTTTTCACTGTTTTGATTCTGATAAAAATTTGAATAAAAAGTGATCAAAGCAATAACATTTCCCGAAAATGGTAGAACTACAAAGTACACCCAGTCACGCAAAAAAAGACGCCCTATACATCCCCGTACACGCACGTATAAAAAAGTTACGGCTGTCGGAATATGGCGACTTTAAAAATAAAAAATTTTAAACACAGTTTTGGATTTTTTTTAAGGGGTCAAAATGTAAATATAACCATATAAATTTGGTATCCCCAGAATCGTAAGGAAACACAGAATACAGGGGACATGTAATTTTGGTTGCACAGTGAACGCCGTAAAACCAAAGCCCGTAAGAAAGTCGCAGAAATGCATTTTTTCTTCAAATCCACCCCATTCTGAATTTTTTCCCTGCTTCCCAGTACATTATATAGAATAAATAATGGTGGCATCATGAAGAAAAATTTGTCCCAGGAAAAATTAAGACCTCATATGGCTCTGGGAGCGGAGAAATAAAAAAGTTTTGGGGTTTAGAGGGAGGGGAGTCAAAAACGAAAATCAAAAAATGCCATCGACGGGAAAGGGTTAACTTCAAATACTTCTGTCCCAAAGTCACTATGTCACGTTTTTCACAACACCGTATAGCAGCTCAAATACAAATCAACTTCAACACAAAAGTCTCATGTATTGTCTGAATTACAGCAAAAACAAGATACAAAGTTTCATTTCATATCCCATACCTTATACACAGTACGAAAACCTTACCCATGCCTGTATATACCCACTTCTACAATCACCGCAGACGAAGTCGCAGGTACCAGCTAGTATATATATATAATGTGTGTGTGTATATATATATATATAATGTGTGTGTGTATATATTCCACCACTATGAGCCGGTGGCAGCGAATAAAGAGGCATTCCACAATACTTTCTGATGTCTGAACAGGTTCTATCCGCTTGTATGGAATGGACTATATTACAGCCCACTCCAGTACATCTGCCTAAGCAAAAACCACCCAATTTTGGTTGTCTTTTTGCTACAGTGCATAAGAGTTGTTCCAATAGCGGCCCACTGAGGATCTGTTGCCCAAAAGCCCACACAAATCTGGAGCCAGCCCTCCTCATAGGCATGTACTGGATGTGACCACTACAGCATATTATATACAAGCAAATGATATACAAACATCTGGTTACAATGATGTAATACAACCAAAGGTGAACAAGACAACAAGACAAAATACATTGTTTCATTATTTCTTTAACAAAAAGACCAATACCATAAATCATCTGATAGGTGCTAGTTGTGAGCCTAGTTGAAGAAGTTCAGACTAGACCCAGTTCTATATACACAGACTAGACCCAGTTCTATATACACAGACTAGACCCAGTTCTATATACACAGACTAGACCCAGTTCTATATACACAGACTAGACCCAGTTCTAGATACACAGACTAGACCCAGTTCTAGATACACAGACTAGACCCAGTTCTAGATACACAGACTAGACCCAGTTCTAGATACTCAGACTAGACCCAGTTCTAGATACTCAGACTAGACCCAGTTCTAGATACACAGACTAGACCCAGTTCTATATACACAGACTAGACATAGTTCTAGATACACAGACTAGACCCAGTTCTAGATACACAGACTAGACCCAGTTCTATATACACAGACTAGACATAGTTCTAGATACACAGACTTGACCCAGTTCTAGATACACAGACTAGACCCAGTTCTAGATACACAGACTAGACCCAGTTCTATATACACAGACTAGATCCAGTTCTATATACACAGACTAGACACAGTTCTATATACACAGACTAGACCCATTTCTGACAAGTGAGCTGATACTTCTGGTGCGGAGCTTGTAATGATATAATTCTTAGACTACACTTTCATGTATCACTGACTACAGTTATAAACGTGAGGTTCTTGGCGCACAATTTAGTAAATTGTGCGAGCCCATCTGCCACGTCACGGCGACCTCATTCAGATGGGTCCCTACACTAAGACTTTACCTCTAGAATAAATACTGACCCCCACTCTCTATACACCCCAGAGATCAAGTTTTTATAAACTGCCCTGTAACAGTGAGTCTATAAGAAGGTGATCTCCTGCCCTACATGTAAAGTGTTAGTATAGGGACCCATCGTAATAAGGCCACTAAGTGGTTGATGGGATCAAACATGTCATGCAGAATTTCTGCTCTAACATCTCTATGGCTAAAACATAGTAATATATGATAGGATACTAGTAATAGTAATGTAATATAACATCTGTCTATCTATTCAATTTGTTTAAATATACACCTTACACTTACTGTATATAGAGATACATTACATAAGTGGTACTACTTAAAACAGGTATATATACAGTATATAATCAGAGAAATATATACATGCAATACACACCTTACACATACTGTATATGGACAAATGGCAAAATGACAGAAAGCACTACAAGGTATTGCACCCATCATGTAGTGCGACCTTTGTAATAGTCAGTAAGTAGTATCCACTTATGTAATGTACCCAAACTGTATATGTATACAGCCTAATAAGTGTACATATACATTTATATATATACACACACACACACACACACACACACACTGGACAACACATATATAAAATACAGACATCTGCACAAATTGTAAATATAAATAAGTAAAATAGATATAGACACGTCATATATAATTAGCACACACACCTTTACCTATATTGTTTATATAGATTCCTATAAGTATTATCATATTAAATGGGATATACTACAGTATTTATCTTCTATCCATAGGATAGAGGATATATTACACATCCTACTACCTCAGCTCTCTGTTTACCTCCCTTCTTCTCCTTTGCCTTCCCTCCTCCGCTGAACCCTTCTCTCCTCCTACACTAACCCCCTACCACTACTCTCCTCCTAGTAATCTACTATAGGATACTAATGATAATAATGTACTATAATGGATTACAGATATATGTATTCTATATAATTAACTATATGTTTAAAATATACACAATACACAACTTATACTTACAGTATATAGTATATAATGCCTAAGTCACAAGTATGTAACTACAGATATATGTAAATGCAGTACACAGCTTACATTAATTGGATTTACAACTCTATCTATCTATCTATCTATCTATCTATCTATCTATCTATCTATCTATCTAGATATATATATATATATATATATATATATTTGTTTATTTAGAACAAGCATCTATAAATAGACTGTTTACATAGATACCTATAGGTATTATAGTATTAGGTAGGTCTCCCTTATCTACCTCTACCTCTTCTACCCCTCTGTGCCTCTCGCCTCTCTTCTCTACGTCTCCGCACCTCATGCCTCTCCACCCCCGAGCCTCCCTCCTCTACCCCTCTTCACCTCACGCCTCTATTTTCACTAAATTGCTCCTCCTCCACCTATTCCTCGTCTTGTGCCTCTCTGAGCTACCCTGCCGAACTTCGCCCCTTTCTACTCTACCAATTTGCACCACTTTCCTTCTTTGAATCTTTTGCCTTCTGCCTCCCTTCTCTATTCACCACCTCCTACTTCTAACCCTTCTTGCCTCTCTCTGTCTCTGGGCTCCTCATGCCTCTTGTCTATGTCTCTCTGCTATTTATGCTTCTTTCCTCTTTCCTCTACCCCTCCATCTCTGCGCCTCTCATCTCTCTTTTACTCCCTACCTATCTATCCTACCACTCCAGCTTTCTCTCTTCTACCCGTCACACATCCTACCTCTGCCTCTCTTACCACTCACCTCTCTGCACCTCTGTCCTCCCTCTTCTATCCGTCCAAGCCTCACATCTCTCTCCCTCCAGGCCTCATATCTCTCTCCTCTATCCCTCCTGGACTCACATCTCTCTCCCTCCTGGCCTCACATCTCTCTCCTCTCTCCCTCCAGGCCTCACATCTCTCTCCTCTCTCCCTCCTGGCCTTACATCTCTCTCGTCTCTCCCTCCAGGCCGCACATCCCTCTCGTCTCTCCCTCCAGGCCTCACATCTCTCTCTTCTCTCCCTCCAGGCCTCACATCTCTCTCCTCTCTCCCTCAAGGCCTCACATCCCTCTCTTCTCTCTCCTGGCCTCACATCTCTCTCCTCTCTCCCTCCAGGCCTCACATCTCTCTCCTCTCTCCCTCCTGGCCTCTCATCTCTCTCCTCTCTCCCTCCAGGCCTCACATCTCTCTCCTCTCTCCCTCCAGGCCTCAAATCTCTCTCCTATCTCCCTCCAGGCCTCACTTCTCTCTCCTTTCTACCTCCAGGCCTCGCCTCTCATCTCTCTCCCTCCTGGCCTCACATCTCTCTCCTCTCTCCCTCCAGGCCTCACATCTCTCTCCTCTCCCTCCAGGCCTCACATCTCTCTCCTCTCTCCCTTCAGGCCTCATATCCCTCTCATCTCTCCCTCCAGGCCTCACATCTCTCTCCTCTCTCCCTCCAGGCCTCACATCTCTCTCCTCTCTCGCTCCAGGCCTCACATCTTTCTTGTCTCTCCCTTCAGGCCTCAAATCCCTCTCCTCTCTCCCTCCAGGCCTCACATCTCTCTGCTCTCTCCCTCCAGGCCTCAAATCTCTCTCCTATCTCCCTCCAGGCCTCACTTCTCTCTCCTTTCTCCCTCCAGGCCTCGCCTGTCATCTCTCTCCCTCCTGGCCTCACATCTCTCTCCTCTCTCCCTTCAGCCCTCACATCTCTCTCCTCTCCCTCCAGGCCTCACATCTCTCTCCTCTCTCCCTTCAGGCCTCATATCGCTCTCATCTCTCCCTCCAGGCCTCACATCTCTCTCCTCTCTCCCTCCAGGCCTCACATCTCTCTCCTCTCTCGCTCCAGGCCTCACATCTTTCTTGTCTCTCCCTTCAGGCCTCAAATCCCTCTCCTCTCTCCCTCCAGGCCTCACATCTCTCTGCTCTCTTCCTCCAGGCCTCACATCTCTCTCCTCTCTCCGTTCAGGCCTCACATCTCTAATGTCTTTCCCTTCAGGCCTCATATCCCTCTCCTCTCTCCCTCCAGGCCTCACATCTCTCTCATCTCTCCTTACAGGCCTCACATCTCTCTCCTCTTTCCCTCCTGGCCTCACGTCTCTCTCCTCTCTCCCTTCAGGCCTCACATCTCTCTCCTCTCTCCCTTCAGGCCTCATATCCCTCTCCTCTTTTCCTCCAGGCCTCACATCTCTCTCCTCTCTCCCTCCAGGCCTCACATCTCTCTCTCCTCTCTCCCTTCAGGCCTCTCATCTGTCTCCCTCCTGGCCTCACATCTCTCTCCTCTCTCCCTCCTGGCCTTACATCTCTCTCCTCTCTCCCTCCTGGCCTTACATCTCTCTCCTCTCTCCCTCCAGGCCTCACATCCCTCTCATCTCTCCCTCCAGGCCTCACATCCCTCTCATCTCTCCCTCCAGGCCTCACATCCCTCTCATCTCTCCCTCCAGGCCTCACATCTCTCCCTCTCTCCCTCCAGGCCTCACTTCTCTCTCCTTTCTCCCCCAGGCCTCACATCTCTCTCCTCTCTTCCTCCAGGCCTCACATCTCTCTCCTCTCTCCCTCCAGGCCTCACATCTCTCTCCTCTCTCCCTCCTGGCTTCTCATCTCTCTTCTCTCTCCCTCCTGGCCTCACATCTCTCTCCTCTCTCCCTCCAGGCCTCAATTCTCTCTCCTTTCTCCCTCAGGCCTCACATCTCTCTCCTCTCTCGCTCCAGGCCTCACATCTTTCTTGTCTCTCCCTTCAGGCCTCAAATCCCTCTCCTCTCTCCCTCCAGGCCTCACATCTCTCTCCTCCCTTCCTCCAGGCCTCACATCTCTCTCCTCTCTCCCTCCAGGCCTCACATCTCTCTCCTCTCTCCCTTCAGGCCTCACATCTCTCTTGTCTCTCCCTTCAGGCCTCATATCCCTCTCCTCTTTTCTTCCAGGCCTCACATCTCTCTCCTCTTTCCCTCCAGGCCTCACATCTCTCTCCTCTCACCCTCCAGGCCTCAAATCTCTCTCCTCTCTCCCTTCAGGCCTCTCATCTCTCTCCCTCCTGGCCTCACATCTCTATCCTCTCTCCCTTCAGGCCTCACATCTCTCTCCTCTCTACCTCTAGGCCTTACATCTCTCTCCTCTCACCCTCCAGGCCTCAAATCTCTCTCCTCTCTCCCTTCAGGCCTCTCATCTCTCTCCCTCCAGGCCTCACATCTCTCTCCTCTCTCCCTTCAGGCCTCATATCCCTCTCCTCTTTTCCTCCAGGCCTCACATCTCTCTCCTCTCTCCCTCCAGGCCTCACATCTCTCCTCTCACCCTCCAGGCCTCACATCTCTCTCCTCTCTCCCTTCAGGCCTCAAATCTCTCTCGTCTCTCTCTTCTGGCCTCAAATCCCTCTCCTCTCTCCCTCCAGGCCTCACATATCTCTCCTCTCTCCCTCCAGGCCTCACATCTCTCTCCTCTCTCCCTCCTGGCCTTACATCTCTCTCCTCTCTCCCTCCAGGCCTCACGTCTCTCTCCTCTTTCCCTCCTGGCCTCACGTCTCTCTCCTCTCTACCTTCAGGCCTCATATCCCTCTCCTCTCTCCCTTCAGGCCTCTCATCTCTCTCCTCTCTTCCTCCTGGCCTCACATCTCTCTCCTCTCTCCCTTCAGGCCTCACATCTCTCTCCTCTCTCCCTCCTGGCCTTACATCTCTCTCCTCTCTCCCTCCAGGCCTCACATCCCTCTCATCTCTCCCTCCAGGCCTCACATCTCTCTCCTCTCTCCCTCCAGGCCTCACATCCCTCTCTTCTCTCCCTCCTGGCCTCACATCTCTCTCCTCTCTCATTCCAGGCCTCACATCTTTCTTGTCTCTCCCTTCAGGACTCAAATCCCTCTCCTCTCTCCCTCCAGGCCTCACATCTCTCTCCTCTCTTCCTCCAGGCCTCACAAATCTCTCCTCTCTCCCTCCAAGCCTCACATCTCTCTCCTGTCTCCCTCCAGGCCTCACATCTCTCTTGTCTCTCCCTTCAGGCCTCATATCCCTCTCCTCTCTCCCTTTATGCCTCACATCTCTCTCCTTTCTCCCTCCAGGCCTCACATCCCTCTCCTCTTTCCCTCCTGGCCTCTCATCTCTTTCCCTCCTGGCCTCACATCTCTCTCCTCTCTCCCTTCAGGCCTCACATCTCTCTCCTCTCTCCCTTCAGGCCTCATATTCCTCTCTTCTTTTCCTCCAGGCCTCACATCTTTCTCCTCTCTCCCTCCAGGCCTCACATCTCTCTCCTCTCACCCTCCAGGCCTCAAATCTCTCTCCTCTCTCCTCTCTCCCTTCAGGCCTCTCATCTCTCTCCCTCCTGGCCTCACATCTCCCTCCTCTCTCCCTTCAGGCCTCCCATCTCTCTCCTCTCTCCCTCCAGGCCTTACATCTCTCTCCTCATACCCTCCAGGCCTCAAATCTCTCTCCTCTCTCCCTTCAGGCCTCATATCCCTCTCCTCTTTTCCTCCAGGCCTCACATCTCTCTCCTCTCTCCCTCCAGGCCTCACATCTCTCTCCTCTCACCCTTGATGCCTCACATCTCTCTCCTCTCTCCCTTCAGGCCTCAAATCTCTCTCCTCTCTCCCTTCAGGCCTCAAATCTCTCTCGTCTCTCCCTTCAGGCCTCAAATCCCTCTCCTCTCTCCCTCCAGGCCTCACATCTCTCTCCTCTCTCCCTCCAGGCCTCACATCTCTCTCCTCTCTCCCTCCTGGCCTTACATCTCTCTCCTCTCTCCCTCCAAGCCTCACATCCCTCTCATCTCTCCCTCAAGGCCTCACGTCTCTCTCCTCTCTCCCTCCAGGCCTCACGTCTCTCTCCTCTTTCTCTCCTGGCCTCACGTCTCTCTCCTGTCTCCCTCCAGGCCTCATATCCCTCTCCACTCTCCCTTCAGGCCTCTCATCTCTCTCCTCTCTCCCTCCTGGCCTCACATCTCTCTCCTCTCTCCCTTCAGGCCTCACATCTCTCTCTTCTCTCCCTCCGGGCCTTACATCTCTCTCCTCTCTTCCGCCAGGCCTCACAAATCTCTCCTCTCTCTCCAGGCCTCACATCTCTCTCCTGTCTCCCTTCAGGCCTCACATCTCTCTTGTCTCTCCCTTCAGGCCTCATATCCCTCTCCTCTCTCCCTCTATGCCTCACATCTCTCTCCTCTCTCCCTCCAGGCCTCACATCCCTCTCCTCTTTCCCTCCTGGCCTCACATCTCTCTCCTCTCTCCCTCCAGGCCTCACATCTCTCTCCTCTCTCCCTTCAGGCCTCACATCTCTCTTGTCTCTCCCTTCAGGCCTCATATCCCTCTCCTCTTTTCCTTCAGGCCTCACATCTCTCTCCTCTCTCCCTCCAGGCCTCACATCTCTCTCCTCTCTCCCTCCAGGCCTCACATCCCTCTCCTCTCTCCCTCCAGGCCTCACATCCCTCTCCTCTCTCCCTCCAGGCCTCACATCTCTCCCTCCTGGCCTCACATCTCTCTCCTGCCTCCCTTCAGGCCTCACATCTCCCTCCTCTCTCCCTCCTGGCCTCACCTCTCTCTCCCTCCAGGCCTCACATCTCTCTCCTCTCTCCCTCCTGGCCTCACATCTCTCTCACTCCAGGCCTCACATCTCTCTCCTCTCTCCCTCCAGGCCTCATATCTCTCTCCTTTCTCCCTCCTGGCCTCACATCTCTCTCCTCTCTCCCTCCAGGTTTCACATGCCTCTCCTCTCTCCCTCCAGGCCTCACATCTCTCCCTCCTGGCCTCACTTCTCTCTCCTGCCTCCCTTCAGGCCTCACATCTCTTTCCCTCCTGGCCTCACCTCTCTCTCCCTCCAGGCCTCACATCTCTCTCCTCTCTCCCTCCTGGCCTCACATCTCTCTCCTCTCTCGGTCTCACATCTCTCTCCTGCCTCCCTTCAGGCCTCACATCTCTCTCCCTCCAGGCCTCACATCTCTATCCTCTCTCCCTCCTGGCCTCACATCTCTCTCACTCCAGGCCTCACATCTCTCTCCTCTCTCCCTCCAGGCCTCATATCTCTCTCCTCTCTCCCTCCTGGCCTCACATCTCTCTCCTCTCTCCCTCCAGGTCTCACATGCCTCTCCTCTCTCCCTCCAGGCCTCACATCTCTCCCTCCTGGCCTCACATCTCTCTCCTCTCTCCCTCCAGGCCTCACATCTCTCTCCCTCTTGGCCTCACCTCTCTCTCCCTCCAGGCCTCACATCTCTCTCCTCTCTCCCTCCTGGCCCAACATCTCTCTCCTGTCTCCCTCCAGGTCTCACATCTCTCTCCTGCCTCCCTTCAGGCCTCACATCTCTCTCCCTCCTGGCCTCACCTCTCTCTCCCTCCAGGCCTCACATCTCTCTCCCTCCTGGCCTCACATCTCTCTCACTCCAGGCCTCACATCTCTCTCCTCTCTCCCTCCAGGCCTCACATTTCTCTCCTCTCTCTCTCCTGGCCTCACATCTCTCTCCTCTCTCCCTCCAGGCTTCACATCTCTCTCCTCTCTCTCTCCTGGCCTCACATCTCTCTCCTCTCTCCCTCCAGGCCTCACATTTCTCTCCTCTCTCCCTCCTGGCCTCACATCTCTCTCACTCCAGGCCTCACATCTCTCTCCTCTCTCCCTCCAGACCTCACATTTCTCTCCTCTCTCCCTCCAGGCCTCACATCTCTCTCCTCTCTCCCTCCAGGCCACACATCTTTCTCCTCTCTGCCTCCAGGCCTCACATCTCTCTCCCTCCAGGCGTCATATCTCTCTCCTCTCTCCCTCCAGGCCTCACATCTCTCTCCTCTCTCCCTCCACGCCACACATCTTTCTCCTCTCTGCCTTCAGGCCTCACATCTCTCTCTCTCCTGGCCTCACATCTCTCTCCTCTCTCCCTCCAGGCCACACATCTTTCTCCTCTCTGCCTCCAGGCCTCACATCTCTCTCCCTCCAGGCCTCACATCTCTCTCCTCTCTCCCTCCTGGCCCAACATCTCTCTCCTGTCTCCCTCCAGGTCTCACATATCTCTCCTGGCTCCCTTCAGGCCTCACATCTCTCTCCCTCCTGGCCTCACCTCTCTCTCCCTCCAGGCCTCACATCTCTCTCCTCTCTCCCTCCTGGCCTCACATCTCTCTTACTCCAGGCCTCACATCTCTCTCCTCTCTCCCTCCAGGCCTCACATTTCTCTCCTCTCTCTCTCCTGGCCTCACATCTCTCTCCTCTCTCCCTCCAGGCCTCACATCTCTCTCCCTCCAGGCTTCACATCTCTCTCCTCTCTCTCTCCTGGCCTCACATCTCTCTCCTCTCTCCCTCCTGGCCTCACATTTCTCTCCTCTCTCCCTCCTGGCCTCACATCTCTCTCACTCCAGGCCTCACATCTCTCTCCTCTCTCCCTCCAGACCTCACATTTCTCTCCTCTCTCCCTCCAGGCCTCACATCTCTCTCCTCTCTCCCTCCAGGCCACACATCTTTCTCCTCTCTGCCTCCAGGCCTCACATCTCTCTCCCTCCAGGCGTCATATCTCTCTCCTCTCTCCCTCCAGGCCTCACTTCTCTCTCCTCTCTCCCTCCACGCCACACATCTTTCTCCTCTCTGCCTTCAGGCCTCACATCTCTCTCTCTCCTGGCCTCACATCTCTCTCCTCTCTCCCTCCAGGCCACACATCTTTCTCCTCTCTGCCTCCAGGCCTCACATCTCTCTCCCTCCAGGCGTCATATCTCTCTCCTCTCTCCCTCCAGGCCTCACATCTCTCTCCCTCTTGGCCTCACCTCTCTCTCCCTCCAGGCCTCACATCTCTCTCCTCTCTCCCTCCTGGCCCAACATCTCTCTCCTGTCTCCCTCCAGGTCTCACATCTCTCTCCTGCCTCCCTTCAGGCCTCACATCTCTCTCCCTCCTGGCCTCACCTCTCTCTCCCTCCAGGCCTCACATCTCTCTCCTCTCTCCCTCCTGGCCTCACATCTCTCTCACTCCAGGCCTCACATCTCTCTTCTCTCTCCCTCCAGGCCTCACATCTCTCTCCTCTCTCCCTCCTGGCCTCACATCTCTCTCACTCCAGGCCTCACATCTCTCTCCTCTCTCCCTCCAGGCCTCACATCTCTCTCCTCTCTCCCTCCAGGCCTCACATCTCTCTCCTCTCTCCCTTCAGGCCTCACATCTCTCTCCTCTCTCCCTCCAGGCCTCACATCTCTCTCCTCTCTCCCTTCAGGCCTCACATCTCTCTCCTCTCTCCCTCCAGGCCTCACATCTCTCTCCTCTCTCCCTTCAGGCCTCACATCTCTCTTCTCTCTTCCTCCAGGCCTCACATCTCTCTCCTCCCTCCCTTTTAGATACAAATAAATACATAATTCTTCCTGATTCCCTGTGAGTGCCAGCAATTCCTTTTGTACATGGTTATGGCGGTGAGATGCCTTTTCTGAGCAGCCAAACTAACAACTAGCGAGTGACAGCCCACTACAATCAATGGTAGAAGTAATAGTGGGCATCCATATGTTCTGTATCCATAGAGGGCCAGCACTGACTATAATGTCCTCTGGTGGGCCCGGGGACCCCCGTCTGTCACTGTATCACATATTACAGATATATACAGTAAGATAATAGGGGATAATAAGCATTTCTATCAGGGCCAGGTGTATGGAGGGGCCAGGTAGGAGCAGTGATATGGACCTAATAGAATAGTGTCTGTACAATAGAAGTCACTGGCACAATAACAATATACATTGCTCTTATTTATTAGGAGACAATTAACCAATTAACCAGAAGATCTTCTAGTCCAGTGAAGTCCGTCATGGTAAGTCATGCAGCAGTGAGATATATATAATATGACAGAATTGATATATTTCGGGGTTTTTCCCCCATAAATCTGAGTCCTGTATGGAGCCTATGTAATGACATTGTTATACGTCTGATGTCATGTGATGATCTCCCACCAGCTTATACTGGAGCTCATACATTTGTCCTGGCCATACTGTCGCCTCTTTCCTACCACAGGGAGCTGGGGGATGGGAGAGAAGCTACAAGTGTCCCATTGCACATGAAATCTTATTAGAAATGACTGGAGACATTCATGTAAATGTTTCCTATAAACAGGGAGAAGCTGATGTGAAGAGAGACTAATACTGGTCAGTTCCTCACAGTCGCCCCCTAGTGTTCCCTGTAATACAGTCTGTGTAATGATCAGTCATGTCATAAGATCTTCAGTATTAGATCCCGCTCACTTACCAGCGTCCTCCCGTCTGCAGAGCGCTCACGTGGACGTCTTCTCTCATCTAATAACTGACCGCAGATAACTGATTTTTCTAATTCCTGTCCTGCAATCCTATTGGTTGTGGCTGCGGTTACCATGGTGACATATGATGCAGCCTGAGGATTTAACCCTTTCAATGCCAACACTGTTTTAGCACCAAGGCCTTTGTATCTGTCTATTCACATTACTGTATAAGGTCTTGTTTATTGCAGGATAAGACACATATTACTAACTCACTCACTTGTAGTAACTCTCTTTAATGTGTGGAATATAAAACACCGATTCCGATACTGATTTTGCATTTGATATTTTACTCCATTCACCATACCTAACATATATTTATTTTATGTAATGGCTCAGGACGATTACATTGATAATAAATATCTATAGACTTTTTGTCTCACTGCTTTTACAACTTGCAAACTCATCATGCTTCAGGGTCATTGGGTGCCAACAATAAAGCGTCCTGAGACCTGCATGGCTCATCCAAGGGAATAATGGGCTCACTCACAAATTGGCCACAAATAAAGAACGGTTTCTGACCATCCTCCAAGAGCAAATGCGAATCCACAATAAGAACAAAATGCCTGGGATTTCTGCAGTAGAGAGAAGATGCTGCAGATATGAAAATCCACGACATGCTGTGATATTTCTGTGTCATTTTTATGGTAGATCTGAATGGGTTATAAAACCTCACATCCACTTGTACTATATTGTAAACTGCTGCAGATTGAGGCTCCGTTCCCACAGAGTAACGCGCCGCTCATTCTGATACGTAAACATGTGTCAGAGTGAGCGCTGTAAAGCAGAATCCCATTGACTTCAATGTGTAGTGCGCGTAAGATGGCAGCCATTGAAGTCAATGGGATTCTGTTTTACAGCACTCGGACACGTGTTTACGTGTCAGAATGAGCAGCGCGTTACTCTGTGGGAACGGAGCCTTAAGGTGCACAATTTGTTATAGAAATTCTCAACAAATCTGTGACATGTGGCCCCGGCCTAGGTTATACAGGCATCATGGTGGGGTCTCTTACATAGAGGAAGGCTGTCCTTTTGGAGGACCCAGTTGATCCATGCATGTCACCAGCAGCCAATTTATCTGTCAATGGCCTCTGTCAGCCAGGACCCTTGAACATGTAACATTGGCAGCTGAAACAAGGAACTTTTCAGAAATTTCTGAAATTTTTGTCCCTTGCTTACCCAGAAAATTTGCACTGCATGTCAAACACATTTATACTCCCCCAAGGAAACTTTTGCTAAAAATTGCATTTATTTTGGGATGTGCACTGTGTACCTGTTTTGTACCTGCATTGTGCAGACATACTGACTGTGCAGTATTGCTATTTTTACAGCCAACCAGCAGTTTTACCCAGAAAACAGTTGATAAAATCATCTTATTGGCCACCTGGTTCTGCAGGTAAAATTGTATATTCATCAGAAAAATCCTATAAATAAATCCCGTCCTGATAACATGTCCAAATAATTCTAAGTCACACTTTGGCCACTACATAGATGCTCAGCCTGAAACAGTATCAAACTCAAGTGCAGGGTCGGACTGGGATGTCTAGGGCCCACCAGTGGAATTGTTTCTAGGGGCCCACCATCTAGACCCCTGCTGACCAGCGGTACCGAGACAGGCCGGCTAAAGGTAATAACAGGTCGGGAGTCATGCTGCTCACCCATTATACCACGTGGAACAACGCACTACCTAAACCTACTGTAACACCCTGGATGGCAAGTGAACAGCGTGACTCCTAGAATTGTTACCATTACCTGTAGCTGCTCTGTCCTGGAAAGCTGATCTGCAGAGGAGCAACCGATGTGGCAGGAATGAGGTGTAAAATAAATAAATAAAAAGCATACTCATCTGTCCCCGGCACACTGTTGTCCACTGCTAATGGTCATTCAGTCTTGTGCCAGCGCCTTCTTGCTGGGAGTCCTGCACCTCATGTAACTGTAAAGACCAATTAGGTACAGGATTTCCAGAAATGAGGCGTCGCCATGAGACTGAACATTAAAATGTGCGATTTGTCCAAATCAATGTCAATCTTTTTTACGTCCTTTGCTCAGTATAGGGCATAAATGCCTGATCAGTAGGGGGCTGACACATGGTCCCATCAGCTGTACGGAACCACTTCTGGCCCCTGTTCTTTACACAATGCAGGCCTAGAAGCAGAAAACTCCATCCGCTGTTTAGTCACCCAGCGCCTTCACTGCAGCTCAGCTCCCACTGACTTCAATAAATGCTGAGATGCAGAGAAGGTGCCGGCTGATATACAGTGGACTGAACTTTCTGCTTCTGGCCCCATTTTGTGTATAGGACTGGTGCCAGAAGTGGCTCTGTACAGCTTATCAGTCCAAGGGCTGGGTATCGGCCCCGTACAGATCAGGTATCTCTGGCCTATCCTGAGGATAAACCATAACACACTATGCCTGGACGACCCCTTTAATATACACCTGCTAATGTGCGACACTTTAAAGAGGTTGTCCATTATAATCTTTTTCTTTTTTTTTTTACAATTAGCCTAAGGGAGGTGAACCCATCAGTTCCCCCAGTTTCATGTACCCCTCTGTGGGGGGCTAATAATATCTTATGAAAAATTGTGTATAGAGGTGGGGGCTGAGATTGTTCTATCTGTCCAGAGATGAGCAATTTGGAGACTTGCCAGACTGGTTATGTAAATACTATGCTCTGTGTATTGGGTGATGCTATCTTACAAAGGATAGAGACAGATCGTCTGGAACCAGGGGCATTGTTAGGAAAGGATCAAAGACCAAAGACCCTTTTAAAGATAAAGGGACAAGAGAAGGGTAATTAAGCTAATTGTCTATAACAAGGATGTCTATTGTCTTTAGAATACCATGAGATAGACATCTAGGGTGTGTATTTGAGACATGTGCTGATGGCTGCCATTTTGATTTATACCATGCGGTCACTGACTCCATTTTAGAGTAGAGCTAGCCCTCAGGGGGGTGTGACCTCTCTCCAGTTTCTTATCCAATAGATATGCATCAGGGCTATTGTTACAAACTTCTCCACCAATAGATGTTGGGCTAATTATACTAGCCAATCCTGTTCTGTCTATGCCATGTGATATATACTTTGTTCTAGCCACCAATAAACAGAATCCATTTTGATACACCACTACCATGTGTCTGTGTGATTCTCCAGGTCAAAGATCGGCTGTAGCCGATCTTGGCCTGTTAATTAATTTTCCTTTACAGACAGAATATCTCTGGGGTATTATGATTCCCCCAACACACTGTATGGGGGTATATGTCTGCCATTATATATATGGGTACATGGGTCTGTCACTGTATATGAAGGGGGCACATGTATATCACTGTATGGGGGCATATGTCTGCCATTATATATATGGGTACATGGGTCTGTCACTGTATATGGAGGGGGCACATGTATATCACTGTATGGGGGGGATATGTCTGCCATTATATATATATATGGGTATATAGGTCTGTCACTGTATATGGAGGGGCCACATGTATATCACTGTATGGCGGTATATGTCTGCCATTATATATAAGGGTACATGGGTCTGTCACTGTATATGGAGGGGGCACATGTATATCACTGTATGGGGGGGATATGTCTGCCATTATATATATATATGGGTATATAGGTCTGTCACTGTATATGGAGGGGCCACATGTATATCACTGTATGGCGGTATATGTCTTCCATTATATATATATATGGGTACATGGGCCTGTCACTGTATATGGAGGGAGCATATGTATATCACTGTATGGGGGTATATGTCTGCCATTATATATATGGGTACATGGGTCTGTCACTATATATGGAGGGGGCACATGTATATCACTGTATGGGGGGATATGTCTGCCATCATATATATGGGTACATGGGTCTGTCACTGTATATGGAGGAGGCACCTGTATATCACTGTATAGGGGTATATGTCTGCCATTATATGTATGGGTACATGGGTCTGTCACTGTATATGGAGGGGACACATGTATATCACTGTATGGGGGGATATGTCTGCCATTATATATATGGGTACATGGGTCTGTCACTGTATATGGAGGGGACACATGTATATCACTGTATGGGGGGATATGTCTGCCATTATATATATGGGTACATGGGGCTGTCACTGTATATGGAGGGGGCACATGTATATAACTGTATGGGGGTATATGTCTGCCATTATATATATGGGTACATGGGGCTGTCACTGTATATGGAGGGGGCACCTGTATATCACTGTATGGGGGTATATGTCTGCCATTATACATATGGGTACATGGGTCTGTCACTGTATATGGAGGGGACACATGTATATCACTGTATGGGGGGATATGTCTGCCATTATATATATGGGTACATGGGTCTTTCACTGTATATGGAGGGGGCACATGTATATCACTGTATGGGGTATATGTCTGCCATTATATATATATGGGTACATGGGGCTGTCACTGTATATGGAGGGGGCACATGTATATCACTGTATGGGGGTATATGTCTGCCATTATATATATGGGTACATGGGTCTGTCACTGTATATGGAGGGGGCACATGTATATCACTGTATGGGGGTATATGTCTGCCATTATATATATGAGTACATGGGTCTGTCACTGTATATGGAGGGGGCACCTGTATATCACTGTATGGGGGTATATGTCTGCCATTATATATATGGGTACATGGGGCTGTCACTGTATATGGAGGGGGCACATGTATATCACTGTATGGAGGTATATGTCTGCCATTATATATATGGGTACATGGGCCTGTCACTGTATATGGAGGGGGCACATGTATATCACTGTATGGCGGTATATGTCTGCCATTATATATATGGGTACATGGGTCTGTCACTATATATGGAGGGGGAACATGTATATCACTGTATGGAGTTATATGTCTGCCATTATATATATGGGTACATGGGTCTGTCACTGTATATGGAGGGGGCACATGTATATCACTGTATGGGGGTATATGTCTGCCATTATATATATGGGTACATGGGTCTGTCACTGTATATGGAGGGGGCACATGTATATCACTGTATGGCGGTATGTGTCTGCCATTATATATATGGGTACATGGGTCTGTCACTGTATATGGAGGGGGCACATGTATATCACTGTATGGCGGTATATGTCTGCCATTATATATATGGGTACATGGGTCTTTCACTGTATATGGAGGGGGCACATGTATATCACTGTATGGGGTATATGTCTGCCATTATATACAGTCCTATGAAAAAGTTTGGGCACCCCTATTAATCTTAATCATTTTTTGTTCTAAATATTTTGGTATTTGCAACAGCCATTTCAGTTTGATATATCTAATAACTGATGGACACAGTAATATTTCAGGATTGAAATGAGGTTTATTGTACTAACAGAAAATGTGCAATATGCATTAAACCAAAATTTGACCGGTGCAAAAGTATGGGCACCCTTATCATTTTATTGATTTGAATTCCCCTAACTACTTTTTACTGACTTACTGAAGCACAAAATTGGTTTTGTAACCTCAGTGAGCTTTGAACTTCATAGCCAGATGTATCCAATCATAAGAAAAGGTATTTAAGGTGGCCAATTGCAAGTTGTTCTCCTATTTGAATCTCCTCTGAAGAGTGGCATCATGGGCTACTCAAAACAACTCTCAAATGATCTGAAAACAAAGATTGTTCAACATAATTGTTCAGGGGAAGGATACAAAAAGTTGTCTCAGAGATTTAACCTGTCAGTTTCCACTGTGAGGAACATAGTAAGGAAATGGAAGACCACAGGGACAGTTCTTGTTAAGCCCAGAAGTGGCAGGCCAAGAAAAATATCAGAAAGGCAGAGAAGAAGAATGGTGAGAACAGTCAAGGACAATCCACAGACCACCTCCAAAGAGCTGTAGCATCATCTTGCTGCAGATGGTGTCACTGTGCATCGGTCAACAATACAGCGCACTTTGCACAAGGAGAAGCTGTATGGGAGAGTGATGAGAAAGAAGCCGTTTCTGCACGTACGCCACAAACAGAGTCGCCTGAGGTATGCAAAAGCACATTTGGACAAGCCAGCTTCATTTTGGATGAAGGTCCTGTGGACTGATGAAACAAAGATTGAGTTGTTTGGTCATACAAAAAGGCGTTATGCATGGCGTCCAAAAAAACAGCATTCCAAGAAAAACACTTGCTACCCACTGTAAAATTTGGTGGAGGTTCCATCATGCTTTGGGGCTGTGTGGCCAATGCTGGCACCGGGAATCTTGTTAAAGTTGAGGGTCGCATGGATTCCACTCAGTATCAGCAGATTCTTCAGAATAATGTTCAAGGATCAGTGACGAAGTTGAAGTTACGCCAGGGATGGATATTTCAGCAAGACAATGATCCAAAACACCGCTCCAAATCGACTCAGGCATTCATGCAGAGGAACAATTACAATGTTCTGGAATGGCCATCCCAGTCCCCAGACCTGAATATCATTGAACATCTGTGGGATGATTTGAAGCGGGCTGTCCATGCTCGGCGACCATCTAACTTAACTGAACTTGAATTGTTTTGTAAAGAGGAATGGTCCAAAATCCCTTCATCCAGGATCCAGGAACTGATTAAAAGCTACATGAAGCGACTAGAGGCTGTTATCTTTGTAAAAGGAGGATCTACTAAATATTAATGTCACTTTTCTGTTGAGGTGCCCATACTTTTGCACCGGTCAAATTTTGGTTTAATGCATATTGCACATTTTCTGTTAGTACAATAAACCTCATTTCAATCCTGAAATATTACTGTGTCCATCAGTTATTAGATATATCAAACTGAAATGGCTGTTATAAACACCAAAATATTTAGAACTAAAAATGATTAAGATTAATAGGGGTGCCCAAACTTTTTCATAGGACTGTATATGGGTACATGGGCCTGTCACTGTATATGGAGGGGGCACATGTACTGTATATCACTGTATGGCGGTATATGTCTGCCATTATATATATATATACTAGCTGGTACCCGCGACTTCGTCTGCGGTGATTGTAGAAGTGGGTATATACAGGCGCGGGTAAGGTTTTCGTACTGTGTATAAGGTATGGGATATGAAATGTAACTTTGTATCTTGTTGTTTCTGTAATTCAGAGAATACGTGAGACTTGTGTTGGATGTAATTTGTATTTGAGCTGCTATATATACGGTGTTGTGAGAAACGTGACATAGTGACTTTGGGACAGAAGTATTTGAAGTTAACCCTTTCCCGCCAATGGCATTTTTTGATTTTCGTTTTTGACTCCCCTCCTTCTAAACCCCATAACTTTTTTATTTCTCCGCTCCCAGAGCCATATGAGGTCTTAATTTTTGCGGGACAATTTTTTCTTCATGATGCCACCATTAATTATTCTATATAATGTACTGGGAAGCAGGGAAAAAATTCAAAATGGGGTGGATTTCAAGAAAAAATGCATTTCTGCGACTTTCTTACGGGCTTTGGTTTTATGGCGTTCACTGTGCAACCAAAATGACATGTCCCCTGTATTCTGTGTTTCGTTACGATTCCGGGGATACCAAATTTATATGGTTTTATTTACATTTTGACCCCTTAAAAACAAATCCAAAACTGTTCAAAAATTTTTTTTTGAAAAGTCGCCATATTCCGACAGCCGTAACTTTTTTATACGTGCGTGTACGGGGATGTATAGGGCGTCTTTTTTTGCGGGACTGGGTGTACTTTGTAGTTCTACCATTTTCGGGAAATGTTATTGCTTTGATCACTTTTTATTCAAATTTTTATCAGAATCAAAACAGTGAAAAAACGTCGGTTTGGCACTTTTGACCATTTTTCCCGCTACGGCGTTTACCGAACAGGAAAAATATTTGTATAGCTTTGTAGAGCAGGCGGTTTTGGACGCGGGGATATCTAACATGTATGTGTTTCACAGTTTTTAACTACTTTTATATGTGTTCTAGGGAAAGGGGGGTGATTTGAATTTTTAATCCTTTTTATTTTGTTTTTATATTTTTTTTTACTTTTTTTAAACGTTTTTTTTTGCATTTATTAGACCGCCTAGGGGTATTGACATGGGTGGGCGGTGTCACGGATTGTCAGAGCGGTGGGGGTCGGCAAACATGGCTGCTCCGGAGTGTTAAAGAGAGCCTCCTGGAGTATCGGTAAGGTGAGGGGTAAAGTGGTAAAGTATATGTATATGTGATTGTGTGGGGTTAGGGGCGAGGCTGCAGAGGGCAATATGAATTTTGTGGCTTGCTATGGTCCAAAGTGTGTGAGATTGCAGAGATGGTGATGTGAGTTTGGGTTTTGTGGGGGTCCGTATGTGCGCTATTGTGACGAAAAGTAGCCTATTGCGCAATGGGGTGTATTAACTATGTTTGTGGAAAATTTCAGCCAAATCGGTCAAGCGGGTTTTGCGTGATTGACTAACAAACATCCGAACACACAAACCCACAAACATCCAAACTCATAAACTTTCACATTTATAATATTAATAGGATATATGGGTACATGGGACTGTCACTGTATATGGAGGGGGCACATGTATATCACTGTATGGGGGTATATGTCTGCCATTATATATATGAGTACATGGGTCTGTCACTGTATATGGAGGGGGCACATGTATATCACTGTATGGCGGTATATGTCTGCCATCCTATTAATATTATAAATGTGAAAGTTTGTGGGTTTGTGTGTTTGGATGTTCGGATGTTTGTTCCTCATTCACGGAAAAACCGCTCCACTGATTTGGCTGAAATTTTCCACAAACATAGTTAATACACCCGATTAAACAATAGGCTACTTTTCGTCACAATAGCGCACATACGTTTGTACCAGGACCCCCACAAAACCCAAACTCACATCACTATCTCTGCAATCTCACACACTTTGGACCATAGCAAGCCACAAAATTCATATTACCCTCTACAGCCTCGCCCCTAACCCCACACAATCACATATACATATATGTCTGCCATTATATATATGGGTACATGGGTCTGTCACTGTATATGGAGGGGGCACATATATATAACTGTATGGGGGCATATGTCTGCCATTATATATATGAGTACATGGGTCTGTCACTGTATATGGAGGGGGCACATGTATATCACTGTATGGCGGTATATGTCTGCCATTATATATATGGGTACATGGGGCTGTCACTGTATATGGAGGGGGCACATGTATATCACTGTATGGGGGTATATGTCTGCCATTATATATATGGGTACATGGGTCTGTCACTGTATATGGAGGGGGCACATGTATATCACTGTATGGGGGAATATGTCTGCCATTATATATATATGGGTACATATGTTTCTCATTGTATATGTTGGTTTGTGGATATCACTATATATGAGCATGGATCTGTCATTGTATATAGGACATATGTTTATTACTGTATATTAGGGCATGTGTGATATAGGGTATGTGTTTGTTCTGCACATTAGGGCACTGACACTGTATATGGGGACATATATAAATATATATATATATATATATATATATATATATATATATATATATATATGAGTATCTTATTCTCACTACATACAAGGACATGTGGATATCACTGTATATAGTGGCAAGTATCTGTCATTGTATATATGGTGACATGTTCCTGTATACGGGGGATGTGTCTGATATTGTATATGGCTGTTTGTAGGTGAATATTGATGGTATTAATGTAGTAGCTTTAAGCTCTGGGGCCCCAATGTAAAATCTGCAGCGGCTCAGTGGTGATCTATATTTACAAGGATTTGTTTCTTAATACAAGACAGAGGCCCCCTGCAGGTTTGGGGGCCTGTATGATGTTACAACCTCTCTACAGATATGCCCCCTGGTGGTCATGTATATGAGGACATGTGAAAATAAATCATTGCATATGTGAATTGTTACTCTATAGAGGGACCTATTATATATCAGTGTATATTAGGGGTGTTGTTGGTGTATTTCGGTATGGTAAGGCCGGCCTCCAGCCAATGTCCCTTTGGTAGCCCTGACATGACATCATGCCCTCTTATGGCCTCCATATAGTATAGTGTCCCCCTTGTAGCCCCCGTAGTATAATGCCCTCCTCATAGTGGCCCCCACAGTTTAATGTTCCCTTCAATGTGCCTCTTAAATTTAAATACACAGACCCGAAAAAGGGAGAAAAATAGCACCAAAACAGGACCAAGTATGAATATAGTCCAATACTAATATGTGACATATGATATATGAACCTCTATAGCTGTCCATTGAGCGATCCAAAGGTAATAAAAGGGTAAACAGGACCACAATGTGAATATGGTCCAATGTGTATATATTATATCCCATCAAGTATTAACCTGGAGAAGCTTCCAAAAATGTTATATGGCTCAAGGCTGATCTGGTCTCCATTACAGATACTGCACTGGGGGCAGGAGCCGAAAGCTGCACCTCTTGTTGTCCTCCTACAGGTATGTGACCAACCAAGTGACAAGAGGTAGGTGACTGTTTACTATAACTTTATTGACTACTTCTAACATGAAAACATAATGTGCTCCCCCCCCCCAACTGGATTCACCATTATCACGGGTGCTGAGCCCCCCCGCCTATGGACTCATACGATTTTTTCCCACCCCCATAACGCGCACACGAAAACGGATTATTTATTTTGCAGTGCACCAGCCCTACGCTGCTTACTGAGGTAGAGCTCAGTCCCTCGGTCCTATCATGCCCCGGTGACTATATCTCTGCCCCCTGTCCTAGTCCTAACTAGACGCTGCCATTGGCACCTCAATGAGGCTCTACTTAAATCAGCCACTCCCTAAACTACAGTACGGATGCCCCTGACTACTTTATGGAGAATGGGGAGTCAGCGGCTTCAGGTGCTGTTCTTTAGGAGGCTTATAGTACAGTCATGCGGGGACACTACATTACATTGTCGGTGCGACTCAAAAAGGATCGGACAGATAGAGCCCAAGCATTGTTACCCCACAATCAGAGCCTTACCTCTCGTCTTGTGACTCGGCCCTCCTTAGCTGTGCCCGCCAGTTAGTGGCAGCTCCAGCAGATTTGAGGGACTTGGCGACCCATACGGCCCAGCGTCTCCTCCACTACACGCCAGCGACATCCTTCTTGTCATCTTCTCTAGTCTGTTGTCTCTCTCTGTCTCTCAATTTATCATTTGTTACTGTAGAAACTTTCACAATGTTGTAATTATTTTGTAACTGTTTATCTCCCCTAATATTAAAACTTTCAGGGTTAGTTCACACGGAGTTCTGCGTTTACATATTCCGTCGCGGCTGCTCCAGATTAGGCCCAAACGAATGGGCCGGAGCCTCGCCAACGACAGCTTGCTTATTTTTCCACTACTAGCTACTCAATAGGAGACATTTTTGGCAGCGGATTTTGAGGCAGATTCCACATCAATTTCCGCTGTCAAAAGACCCCGTGTGATCTAGCCCTTATAAAAGTTATTGTTGAAAAAAAATTATACCCGAATATGGACCATAAAAAGGTCAAAAATACATGATGTCCAAAGAGGCCTAAAAGATAAGATAAGATAATCCTTTAATAGTCCCACATTGGGGAAATTTCAGCGTGTTACAGCAGCATAGTAATACAGATACAGGATAATACAGAGTAATATATTACAGACGTAGACACACATAAGCTGAGAAGAGAAGATATACTAGGAAGCCATAGCAGCTAAGGAAAAACAGAAGAGAAAGAGGAAGACCTCATGGTCATCGTCATAATCATTAGTTGTCTGTGCGGAGTGATCTTCGTTTGGTCTGATGTAGATTATACAGCCTGGTCGCGGTTGGAAGGAAGGACCTGCGATAGCGCTCCTTCTCACACTTGGGGTGAAGCAGACGGTCACTTACAGCGCTGCCAAGTCCCATCAGGGTCCCATACATGGGGTGGGATTTGTTCTCCCACATGGAGGTCACCACAGACAGTATCCTTCTGTCACCCACCACCTGTACTGGGTCCAAGGGGCTTCCCCAGCAGGCCACACTGAAAAAGATGGCTGAGGCAACCACAGAGTTGAAGAAGGCCCTAAGAAGTGTCCCCCGGACTCCGAAGGCCCTCAGCCTCCTGAGCAGGTAGAGTCTGCTGTGGCCCTTTCTGTGCAGCGCCTCCAGGTGATCAGCCCAGTCTAGTTCATTAGTGAGGAGCACGCCCAGATACTTATAGGTCCTGACTATCTCAATACATGTTCCTTGGATCTCCACCGGGGTCAGAGCACCTCTCCGTTTACTAAAGTCCACCACCATCTCCTTGGTCTTCCCAGCATTAATCCTGAGCTGGTTCTGCTGGCACCATTCAACAAAGTCCAGGTTTAAGTCTCTGTATTCCCTATCGTCGCCATCAGTGATAAGACCTACTATAGCAGAGTCATCGGAGGACTTCTGTAAGTAACAGCTGGAGGAGTTGTGCCTGAAGTCAGCAGTGTACAGTGTGAAGAGAAATGGGGCAAGAACTGGACCTTGTGGTGGCCCCGTACTACAGATCACAGTGTCAGACACACAGTCCCGGGCTCTCACATACTGAGGGCGGTTTGTCAGGTAGACTAGGATCCAGTTGGACAGGTGATGGTCCACACCAACAAGGTTCAGCTTCTCCCTCAGTAGCCCTGGCTATATGGTGTTGAAAGCACTGGAGAAATTAACGAACATTATTCTCACAGTGTTTCCTGGTTTCTCCAGGTGAGAGAGAGCTCTACGAAGAAGGTGGATAATGGCGTCATCTACCCCAATGCCCGGCCAATAGGCAAACTGATAAAAAAAAAAGAAAACCTTGCATTTTGGGGGTCCTGAAAAATTGAAGCAATCCACTGCATTTCCAAGTTCATATACCTGATAAAAACCTTGCACTTGGGGTCGGCTTAAAAATTGAAGCAATTCACTGCATAGCCAAGTTAATTTGCCTGATAACAAAAACCTTGATTTATTTTTTTATTTTTTTTTTTTTGGGGGGGGGGGGGGGCTGAAAAATTGCAGCAATTCACTGCATAGCCAAATTCATATTCCTGATAAAAACCTTGCTTTTTTTTTTTTTTTTTGGGGGGGGGGGGGGGCTGAAAAATTGAAGTAACCCACTGCATTTCCAATTTTATTTAGCTGATAAAAAAAAAAAAAAAACCTTGCATTTTTTTTTTTTTTGGGGGGGGGGGGGGCCTGAAAAATTGCAGTAATTCTTTGCATTTCCAAGTTCATATACCTGATAAAAACCTTGCATTTTAGGGGTGGGGGGGCTGAAAAATTGAAGCAATCCACTGCATTGCCAAGTTCATATTCCTCATAAAAAAAACCCTTGCTTTTTTTTGGGAGGGGGGGGGGGGCGGCCTGAAAAAATGAAGCAATTCACTGCATAGCCAAGTTCATTTGCCTGATAAAAAAAACCTTGAATTGTTTTTTTTTGGGGAAAGGGGGGCCTGAAAAATTGCAGCAATTCACTGCGTTGAGAAGTTCATATTCCTGATAAAAACCTTTTTTTTTTTTTTTTTTTTTGGGGGGGGGCTTAAAAATTGAAGCATTTCACTGCATTGCTAAGTTCATATACCTGATAAAAAAAATCTTGCATTGGGGGGGCGGAGCCTGACCGTCATCGTGGATGGATCCTTGAGCCTGTAGCTCTGTCTACAAGTGGCCTAAAACCTGTCACCTACCTCGTCCAAAGCGGTGAAAATGGGCAAGACGGGGAGAGAAAAGAGCGGAGAACCCCCTGGCACCCCAACGGGCAAACAAAATACCGGAGATGTTCATAAATTCTTCAGAAAGAAGTCCGTTCAATCCCCTGTAATGGCGCGCAAGATGGCGCCCGGAGATTCCAACACCCGAGGTGGCACCGAAGACTCCGGTGATGAAAGTGCCACCAGCATGGACACTCAAAACTTTTCAGCTAATCTTATAACTAAATCCTTTCTACGGAAAGCATTAGCCCAAGCTATGGCCCCGGTACTAACCGAACTCCAGAAGATGAATAAACGAGTGGAAACACTTGAGGAAAATTGCTCGGCCATAAATTCTCATGCAACTGCTGCGTCACAGCACCTAACTCTCCATCACGACCGCTTGAACAGGGCTTAATACACCAGACTCTCTAAGAACTGTGGCTATGGATATTTTTACTTTTATCTTGCTTGGTCAAGACAGAGCGTCCGCTATACAGATTGATTGTATTCACAGGGCGATTAGGCCGAAGCCTAAAATAAACGACCCTCCGTGTGACATTATATGCGGTCTACTGTCCTCAATTGACTCTTCAGCTATTTTACAAGCAGCAAGAGAACAACGTCCTCTCCAACATGAGCAACATGAGTTCCAGATATATCAGGACATCGCGCCCTCTACCCTTGCAAAAAGGAGAATACTGAAACCGTTGCTGGATATACTTAAGGAGAAGGGAATGCCCTACGCGTGGCTATTCCCTTTTGGGCTATCAATTATGAACCAGGGCTGTCGCATCACGATACGCACCCCTGCAGACCTAACTTCCGCCTGGCCCCTCCTCGGTGTATCACCCGTACCAATAGCATCCTGGCTGGCGCTTCCTGAAGACATCTCCGCGCTACCACCGCTACCTGAACTAGATCCATTCAAGGCACCTGACACCTCTCACTCACCCAAGATGAGGAGACTTCATAACAGAGGTCGTGAAACAGATGAGGAATGAGGGTATCCACTTTCCAGGGATGACAGACTGTGTAAGTCCGCTTCACTGCTAGTCACCCGCTCACGGACCTGTCCTGTCCCCACTTTCTAACCCGGCCCTCTTCCCCTGATATCCCTATACCCCCCCCTACTTTCCCACATTCTCTTTTGTTGTCCCCCGTGCCCCAACCCCGCTACTTACTCACCGGAGATCCTTAGGACTCTTGCGGACTCGTCTCTGGTTGCTATCCCCCGGGGCCTTCTCGAGAACGCCCGGTGTATATCTTCACTTGGACGGAGACACTATTTTGTGACTGCTCTTCGAACTGAGGCTTTGTCTGCTTCCTTTAATTGTTACCTGGGACTCTCAAGCAACTACCGCTGAGATGCGGACTCCTACTCGACCATATCAGTCACTTCTGCCTCCTCGGAGACTGATATCTATCTTACGGTACCTTAGTGCTTTAACACTTAATTGTATCCCAGTGACTGTGTTTAGTTATGTTTAGGTGTATCGGGGGGCGCGCTCCTCTCCGGGCCCTCGGGATCCTCCTGGGTTTCCCCCGGCGGGTCCCGTGGTCTCGGGGGGCTGTCGGGCCCTAGATTGCAGAAACTCATGTTCAACTGTTTATGTGCAGGAGACAATACGGCAGCATATTTGTTTTAAATGTTACCTCCAACTTGTTTTATAAGTATTCTTGCACGGCATTCCACCTGGGATCTCTGGCTCACTGGCGAGTTCCGCCAAGCCATGGTCCCGGGAGGCTAGGTCGCCTAACCTCCCTTCTCTACCCCTCCCCTTCCCCTCTTTACCAACGTTTCAACCCTCCTTTCCCTCCCCCTCCCCTAATTCTACAGTCATTATTATTACTGCTCATTTCTACTTCTTATCCCTCCCCCCTTCTATGACCTTTCCCCTTCCCTTCCCTCCCCCCCCCCTTTTTAATTAATGTTTGTTGTTATCTCAATTCAGATTATTCTGATCTCTACAGTTATAGAACGAGACCACGCTAACTTTTATTGGTCTATATGGTTTATGGAAATTTATTTAGAAACTTACCACTCCATACCAGCGGTTTACTATTTACTACAGATTACTTCTCAATACCATATCTCTCTCTCCAGCCTCTATACCCACAGCTTTTCAGATGTTGATAAACACACGTCCTCTGTTATGCACACTGTATGCATGAGCAGCCTCCCCTGAGTAAATGCCCTCCCTCCTCATAACTAACTTCCCTCCCCCTCCCCCCCCCAGATCCTTCTCCCATTTTACTCCCTGATTTTTCCGAGTCATAATCAATCATTGTTTAGCGTATGTTTTTTCACCCTTATTTTGAGTGCTGTGTTGTAACTCTGGTGACAAGGTCCATGATCATCCCGATCAGATATACCCCGCCACCCCCTTTAATTCCGCTTTGGTCCACCTAGACCATAGCATAGATCTCAGGCTGTTGGCTAACAGGCTGCCAACATCCACCCTATTCTATTGCTTCACTACCTGTTTTCGATAAATTCCATATACTTGAAAGCTTCACAGTGAAATTTGGTCAATAACTCTCCCGCTTTAGACTCTTTTCCTCTCACCTCTTCCTTCTCTCTTCTAATTACCTTTTAACTCTCTCTCCTTTCCACCCCACTCTCCTGCACACTCACTCCACTTTTTATCTTTTTCTTCTTCTTTCTCCCTTCCCCGTCTTTCTATAACCCGCCCTCTCAACTACCCCTCCCCCCCTCACTCTTTATTCCCCCCCCCCCCCCCCCCATCCCCATCTGGCCATTGCAGTCTTAATCCGTGTCTGGCTAAACCTAATTGCCTTGGACAATGTCTTCCTTGAAGAGAACCACATTTAACGCTCATGGTTTGAACTCCCCGAATAAAAGATCCCGAATCTTTACAATACTCAAAAAACTAAAATCCAATATCGTATTTTTACAAGAAACGCACTTTAAAGGGGGAAAGATCCCACAACTCCCAACCAATGCTTACCCGATTAACTTTCACTCCACAAACCCTCTTAAACCAATCTCAGGAGTCTCAATCTTAATACATCACTCTGTTCCCTTCATCTGTACCCAACAATACACAGACTCAGAAGGCAGACTATTACTAGTAAAGGGGTCAATAGCTTCCCATACATATACGCTGGCGAACCTATATGCTCCCAATCAAAAACAAGTGCCCTGGTTGCTTGAAGCACTCCATACACTTGAATTATTTGCAGAAGGCCAAATCATACTTGGCGGAGACTTAAACCTTACCCTTAATCCAGGTCTGGATTCCTCGTCCGGTACTTCCGCAATCTCACAAAAAGCTTTAGGCAAATTGTCCCAAACTCTACATGACCTCAATCTATCAGATATCTGGAGATCACTACATCCCTCTACTAAAGACTACTCCTTCTACTCAAACCCTAGACAATCTTACCAGAGGCTAGACTATCTATTCTTATCCCGTACCCTCCTCCCTTATACATCCAAAGCTCGAATTGAAAACATTACTGTTTCCGATCACTCCCCAGTCTGGGCTACATTGACACTACAACAGCTCCCTAAAAGGGATTGGTGTTGGAGACTGAATGAATCCCTTCTAGATAAGCCCGAGCGAGTCGAGAAAATTAGGGATAACCTTAAATCTTATTTTTCCTTAAACTCTCAAGGCGAGTCTAGCCCGTCAATCGTCTGGGAGGCACACAAAGCGGTCATTAGAGGAGAATTCATCTCTATCGCCTCTAGAGTCAGGAAAGAGTCACAAGCTATTTTGGACAAATTGCTAGCAGATATAGCTGCAATAGAGAGGATCAGGAAAGTCAGCAAACAAAATCCCCTTAAGGACGAACTCACCAAGCTACGAGAACAACTTAAAGATATCATTAATGCCCGCACCGCAAAACAATACCTTCACTACCAACACAAGCTTTACGCCCATGGAGATAAAAGCGGGAAATTGATGACCTCAATGCTTAAAAAAAGAAAAAGTAAATGCTTCATTAATTCAGTCAAAGATAAGCGAGGCACATGACATAACACTACCTCTGGCATTGTTGACGCCTTTCTGTCTTTCTACTCTGACCTCTATAACCTAGATAGCTCAGACTCTAACTCTGATAAACTCCGGAAAACTAAACTGACTGAAGAATTTCTTTCTTCTCTCGAACTACCCTCTCTCTCAGATGCCGAGACAAGATCGCTTATTGACCCCATATCTCACTCTGAGATAACTGACGTTATAAAAAGTTCCCCACCCGGGAAAAGCCCCGGTCCAGACAGCCTGCCACTACAGTACTATAAAACGTTCCAATCTGAACTTGTTCCCTATCTTGCCCTCTCACTAAATGCTGTATTGCAAGGTGCACACCTCCCCAGACAAGCCCTAGAAGCACATATCACACTTTTGCCAAAAGAGGGTAAAGACACGTCCCTATGTGGTAGTTACCGCCCTATATCTCTTTTGAACTTAGATATTAAAATTTGGGCAAAAATCTTAGCAACTAGAATAAAGTCCCTTGTACCCAAACTGCTCAATCCAGAACAATCTGGATTTGTTCTAGGGCGCGAAGGTAAAGACAATTCTCACCGGTTACTTCATGCAATAGCATATGCTCGTAAAACAAACACAAAACTAGCACTTCTAGGACTAGACGCTGAAAAAGCGTTCGACCGTGTTAATTGGAATTTTCTAGTTGCGGTCTTACGTAAATTTAACTTTTCTCTCCAATTCATTACAGCAATACTATCGCTATACGATCAACCCCACGCCCGCCTCAAGATAAATAATACTTTGTCACCTTGCTTTTCCATACAAAACGGGATGAGGCAGGGCTGCCCCCTTTCCCCCTCACTGTTCATCCTCTCACTCGAGCCTCTGCTGCAGGCGGTTCGTGCCCACTCATCCATTCTTGGGTTCCAAATTGGTACTCATACGCTGCATGCTGCGGCCTTCGCCGACGACATCTTATTCTTAGTCTCTAACCCCACGCAGGGCTTTCCAGCGATCTTGGACTTATTAGACAAATACGGAAAGATATCGGGCTACAAAATAAACCTGGAAAAATCTGAGGTCTTAAATATTAATATTCCCAAGCAGCAGGCTAGGCTTCTCGACTCCTCTTCTCCATTCTCATGGACTACTAAGTCTATTAAATACCTAGGAATACGCCTGACGGCGGACCCACAACATTTATATAATGAAAATTTCCAATCCCTTCTTGCCGATATTCGTTCCAAACTTGCTTCGTATAATAACCTACCGTTCTCGTGGTTCGGCAGACGTGATCTGCTGCGAACCTACGCACTACCAACCATCCTCTACCGATTGCATATGGTTCCAATACGACTTCCCACCCAGTTTTTCAGATCTATAAAGAGTTTGTTCTCCACCTTTCTCTGTAAACATAAAACATCCTCGTATACCCATCAAACTGTTAATGAAAAAGAAAATAGCAGGTGGGATCGGACTCCCAGACATCTCGGATTACTATAAAGCAGTCCAACTCAAACGCTGGACAGAACTAGCCGTCCCTAATCCCTCCATGATTTTTGACCTTTCTCTCTCCACCTTTGGCCCTGAATCCCTTGCTGATCTCTGGTTACATGGTTCAATCGGACACCGTTCCAAACGTATCGACCAACTTCTCCTTGGAGCGTGCGAGACTTGGTCGTTGATGAGTGATTCTCTTGCCCCAACCCCCTCACCTATGATGCCTGTGGGTCTAATCCCATACTGGTCATCTAACTCTACCAACGTCTCTTACAATGCTCTCTGCTCACACCTTGGCCATTACACCTTCTTGAACATTATGGATGACCAAGCCTGTTTGGACCCTGATAAATTACTACACTTGTCTTCAGCACTCCGCCTCAATTTCTTACAACAACAACATTTACTCAGAAATTTCCGTTGTTGGAAAGAATCCCATCAAATTAGAGCGAACCTTACGTCTTTTGAACGTACCGCTCTTGCTAGAAACAAATTACTGAAAAAGACCTCTTATGTCCTCTCGTCACTGATAAATCCTCCAAAGATATATAAACCGGCTTTTCTCGCCTCCTGGGAATACGATCTCCAAAAAACTTTCACAGATGATCAAGTCAAACAAATCCTCTCACACTCACATGGATTTTCACCTTGTGTCAGATTACAAGAGGCACACTATAAACTTCTTACCAGATGGTATTGTAGCGCCCCACAGAGTGGGTCACTACAAATGTCATCTTATGTGATCTACACTGTGTACTGTGAAGGTATAGTGAGATCCAGTCAACCTGTTAGCATACACAAAGTTCCACAGCCATTATCTCTTTAAGAAAAGGGGTGGAGCTACAGACTGGAAGAGGGTCTCTTTTTCAGTTCCTGGGCAGGAGAGAGCAGGTGTGTGGAGGTGGAGTGTGTGCTATAGCCTCATGGTGTGATAGAACAGCACAGGAGGCCGGAGACCTGCAGAGGTGAGACAAGACCTTGCAGGGACGGAGCTGCAGTTATAGGACCATCAATTCCTAACTAGTGTGAGAAACACTAAGAACATTGAGAGATTCACTGGACCGAGGCCTAGTGAATGCAGGATTCCTGGAGGCTCAGTAACATACAGAGTTGGGGTGAGTGTATTCAGCATCCCAAAGAACTCGCGTTACCTGCTGTCCAGAAGGGGGATCTACCCAGTTGTACTTAACCTCTGAGCTCCTGGAACCCAGGACCAGAGGAAATCTATTAGAGAGTTTGAGCAGCAATGGAAGGCTGAATCATACTAGTGGTAAAAGGGAAGACTGGCATCTCACTATACTGAAGCAAGGTGAATCCTCCTGTAACATCTGTTATCTCCTGCTGACTACAGAAGTAAACTGTAAGTGTTTGGTTAACCCCTGTCTGGACTGTATTCTTTCATCGATCCTCTGTTACTCCTCCTGGAAATCTCCCCTTCTTCACCTATATCATCTGGCCCTGGTTGGGGAGGGTATAACATCTGGCACTGCATCACCACCTATTCCCAGAGGCCCAATCTACAGTGCCCGGCTTCACCTCAAGCCGAAACCCCAACTGGCGTCACGACAAACTTTTATTTTTCTTTATTTTTCTTTAATCCATTTTTGCTTAAAACTCCCCTTTTTCAAGGCGCTGCCGCCCCCGGTGTCGGGCCTGCTCGCACCGTGAATCTACATAGGCCGAGCCGGGGCGACTCGCCTTTTTGGCGTCACGAACAGGATAGCGAAAGTGCGCAAAACTTTTATTTTTGTTCAAAAAGACTTGCATTTTTCAAAATTTTCCCTGCTTTCCAAAATAGCCACCAGCAGCAGTTGCATGATTCATGTTACACTGAGCCGCAGGGTTGGTGTCTTTTTCTTGCAAGCCATGCTGAGTGCAGAACATGTGACATGCCTGTGCAAGGAGCAGTGAAAGATACAGATTGCATCATCCTCAATTGCAGTCTACCCCTGACAACTGTAGAAGTCTCTGTAGCAGCCGGACCAGCATCCTCTGCAGTGATAAGTGATCCATCCATCCATCCCTCTGGATCAACGCTTCACAGTATCAAGTCCGGTGAGTGTGGCCTTGCTGGGGTTAACAAGGGGGGTGATGTATCAAGCAAGTAGATCCTCATCCCCAGGCCCCTCTGATTCCCCCATAGACTCTAACCGTGGTCACAACCAAGTAACTATGGCACCTATATTACCCATACCTCCCAACTTTTGAAGAACTGAAAGAGGGACAAAATGTGCGGCAAATTTAGCCCCGCCCACTTTTGTGTTGACTCCGCCCACTCGTTAATGTTTCATGTGCCTGCACACAGTATAATCCTCCTACAGTCACCCGTAAATTATATGTCCCCCCTCTATCTCTCCCCCAGTTTCATATACACCCTTCATCTGCCCCCCAGTTTCATGTCCCCCTTCCATCTCTGCTCTCAGATTCATGTCCTCTCCATCTCTGCCCCCAGTTTCATGTCCCCTCCATCTCTGCCCCCAGATTCATGTCCCCCCTCCATCTCTGCCCCCAGATTCATGTCCTCCCATCTCTGCCCCCAGATTCATGTCCCCCCTCCATCTCTGCCCCCAGATTCATGTCCCCCCATCTCTGCCCCCAGATTCATGTCCCCCCATCTCTGCCCCCAGATTCATGTCCCCCATCTCTGCCCCCAGATTCATGTCTCCACATCTCTGCCCCCAGATTCATGTCCTCTCCATCTCTGCCCCCAGATTCATGTCCCCCCATCTCTGCCCCCAGTGTCATGCCGTCCTCTCCATCTCTTCCCCCAGTGTCATGCCGTCCCCTCCTTCATCTGCCCCCAGTGTCATGCCGTCCCCTCCTTCATCTGCCCCCAGTGTCATGCTGTCCTCTCCATCTCTGCCCCCTGTGTCATGCCGTCCCCTCCTTCATCTGCCCCCAGATTCACGTTCCACCTCCACATTAAACTTACCTTCTCCTCCGCTCCCTCGCCGCTCTCTGCCCGCCTCTCTCCCTGACACCTGCGGCTGAAGCTGCTCGCTTCGCCGCTGCGTCTCTCTCTCGCTGACACATGCGGCTGAAGCGAGGAGCTGACCTGTGTCAGCTCCTCGCTTCGCCGCTGCCGCCGGCTCCTGTCTTGTACATCGCGTCTACAAGCCAGGAGCCGGCGGCAGCAGCGAAGCGAGGAGCTGACACAGGTCAGCTCCTCGCTTCAGCCGCATGTGTCAGCGAGAGAGAGACGCAGCGGCGAAGCGAGCACGCGAGCAGCTTCAGCCGCATATGTGTCAGGGAGAGAGGCGGGCAGCGGCGAAGCGAGGAGCTGATCTGTGTCAGCTCCTTGCTTCAGCCGCGTATGTGTTCAACTCAGATCGGCGTCCTCTGGATGCCGATCTGAGTTGAAATCGGGGCATACCTCCCTCCAACCGGGACCGCGGGACATGTCACCCAAATCGTGACTGTCCTGCGGAAATCGGGACGGTTGGGAGGTATGATATTACCCTTAACCATGCCATACATTCCGGGTGCATCCTGGCTGCCCCAGTATACAGGCGAGTCCCATAGCCTCAGAGACTTTAAAGAAAAGCTGAGTAACCTGTTTGACCTATACCCTATGGCAGAGGAGCAAAAGGTTGCAATATTAATAAGTCAACTTGGTGGTGCAGCACAAAGGGAAGTGAAATCCTGGCCATTGAGTGATAAAAGGACTGTAAAGGACATTTTTACCAAACTCAGGATCACCTTTGACACCCGCACCACATCTGAGATAAAAATGCGGTTTTTCAGCTGTAAGCAAAAACCGCAGGACACTGTGAGAGATTTTGCCCTTAATCTGCAAGAGGCCTTGTTGGTTATTAAACAAGTGGATGATGTACCAGCACAAATTCCAGTAAGCCCGATTTCTAGTGAAAGTATGCCTACCGTTCCCCTGATGACTCCAGTAAGTAGGAGAAGACTGTCAGGAATCCCATTTCTGCGTAGATCTCAGCGCAATACACAAGGGCAACTCCCCATACGTTACAGGGACAATCAGTAAAGGTATACTAACCCAATGTGTTTGCAGATAGTTGTGTTGTATTTGTATATGTTCAATTGAGTTTATGCAAAGTTAAAGGTTTAATTTCAGTGCCGGCTCCCTAACGGATTGCACTAGTAGGTGAGTCAGAAATACGAACTGTGCATTACTACTTACTTTCCTGAACATGGCATTACCAAGAGAGAATGGAGGATTATGTAGATAATCTGTTTTCCCATAGTCCAAACAGCAGCACAACAGATGGGGTATTCCTGCCCCTGCGTGCAATCAGGACAGGTGGAACTTTTACTCAATCAAAGAACCTCCCCTATAAGAGGTCACCAGACCTCCCCCTCCTCGTGTTAGTTCTAAAGTAGAGATTTCCAAACCCTTCAGAAAATTAACAAGCCAAACATACAGGGAGGGAGCTTTGTGCTGCTGTTTGGACTATGGGAAAACAGATTATCTACATAATCCTCCATTCCCCATACGTCCAACACAGCAGCACAACAGATGGGGAGGTAGCAAGAAACCCCCCCCTAGGGTGGGACTTCCTGACAAACTGATGTCAATACCGAGCGACCGAAGGCAGCCGCCTCCGCGCTAAAATCGTCCAACCTATCATGTCTCACAAAAGTTAAGTGAGAACTCCAGGTCGCTGCCCCACAAATCTGGTCCAGGGAGATGGAATATCTCTCCCCACATGTCGTGGCAACTGCACAACTAGAATGTGCCCTTAAAACTCAGGCGGAAGTAGGCCCTGAGTACTGAATGCTTGAGAGATGGCCTCCTTGATCCATCTCGCCAATGTTGCCTTCAAGGCTCTACACCCCTTGTATTTTCTGAAAAGACTTACCAGAAAGGTTTTCTGGGTCGACGGGACTTTTTGGAATAAATCCCGGGAGATATCTTAATTGTACCCTGTCTGGAAGAACAGTAAATACGGCTCAGAGGCTGCTAAAGCCTGCAGTTCTCCAGTACGCTTAGCTGATGTGACGGCTAAGAGGAATTCCACTTTGCAGAAGAGGAACTTTAGTCCTATGTCTTGTAGTGGTTCAAAGGGGGGCCCACAGAGCCCCTGCAGTACCGTAGCTAAATCCCATTGGGGGATTAGGACTTGGATTGCGGGTCGGAGCCACCGGCCCCTCTTAAGGATTAACTTACCAACGAATCTTGAGACAATCTTATCCCTAATACGGCTGAAAGGGCAGCTACATGCACTTTTAATGTCACCGGGGTGAGGGCTTTCTCCAGCCCGCTTTACCAAAACTCCAATACCGTCTCCATAACTGGTATTGCACGTTGATTCTCTGTGCACCATTGCTGGTAAATTCTGCCAATCCTCATGTAGCTTCTATTCATAGAATCTGCCCTTGAGCAGGCCAGTGTTGTCCGCATGGCCTGTGACAATCCCCCATGTCCGTATAGGGTGCGGTCAACCTCCAGGCTGTCAGGTTGAACCTCTTCAGGTCCTGGCATAGCCACTTGTTTCGGGTTACCAGGTTGTGAAGAAGTGGAAGCCTCCAGTAATTCCCTCGACTCATCTGTATGAGGTGGGTAAATCATGCCCTTTTTGGCCAGAACGGTATGATGGCAATCACCCATACCTGGTCTTGACTGATCTTGGCCAATACCTTCGAAACCATGGGAAGTGGAGGGAAGATGTATGCCAGCCTGAACCTCCAAGGTATTGATAGGGCATCTACTGCCAAGGGGTTGTCCTCCTGGTAGAGGGAACAGACCCTCTCCACCTTGGCATTGTACTGGGTGGCCATCAGATCCACCTCGGGGAGACCCCTCATCCGAGTCAACTGACGAAAGACCTCCTGGTTGAGGGACCACTCGCCCGACACTGCTTCTCCCCTGCTGAGCTGGTCTGCCAGCACATTCAGATGTCCCCTTATGTGCACCGCACTGAGGTGGCTTAGATTTTCCTCAGCCCAGGAAAAAAAAATCTGATCTGTTAGCTTGAAGAGGGAGGGGACCTCATCCCTCCCTGCTTGTTCAGGTAGAGGACCACCGTGACGTTGTCCGTCCTGACTCTGACCGCCTTGCCGCGTAGATCCTGGGTGAAGTATAGCAGGGTTCAATACACTGCGCAGACTCGCGCCAATTCGATGACTGAGCAGTCTCCAGTCGGCTCCATGTCCCTTGTGCCAGGGTCTCCCCCCGATGCGCTCCCCAGCCATGGAAGGAGGCATCCATTGTCAACAGGGTTCAGTCGGGCTGGACCGTGGACATCCCGTCCTTCAATAGGGACCACCATTGCAGTGATCGACGGGTACTGATGGACAACTGGATAGGCTTCTTCAGCCCTGAGGGGCTGCGGCTCCAAACCTTGAGGATCTCGCTCTGTAGTGGACGCATATGCTCTAGTGCCCATGGAACTGCATCTGCAGCTGCTGACATTAAACCTAGGACCTTCATTGAGGTTCTTACCCGAACCTCCCGCGTATCCGCCAGATGTTGCAACGCCCGACAAATCTACTCCTTCTGACTGTGAGGGAGAGATATCTCCATCCTCTGAGAGTCCACAATGAACCCAAGAACTGGATTCTGGTGGTGGGGACGACTACCGAGTTTTGACCATTGATCAGCCCGCCTAACTCTTCTAGGAAGGCGATAGTGATCCTTAGGTGGGCCGCGAGAACCTCTGTTGAGTGGGCCTTTAACAGCCAATCGTCTAGGTACGGTATGATGAATATACCTTGGAGCCGAAGAGCTGCAACGACCGGGGCCACGACCTTTGTAAAGGTGTGGGGGGGGGGCGAGGATATTCCGAACGGAAGAGCTGTGAACTGCAGATGACACAGAGTACCGTTCAGCACAACCCCGATCCTCAAGAACCTTCTGTGTGGCGGAAATATCGGGACGTGTAAATATGCGTCCCTTAAATCTAGGGTGACAAACCTGTCTCCTCGGTGCAGAAAAGGTGTCACTGACCTGATAGTTCCCTTCCGGAAATGGGTCTTGAGGACGTATTGGTTGAGAAATCTTAAATCGACCACCAGTCTCTGACTCCCGATGTTTTGGGTCCCAAAAACACTGGAGAGTAAAATCCGGTCGATTGCTCTGCCAGGCACTGGCTCTAGAGCGCCTTTGTCCAGGTATCCCTGAACAGCGTTCTCCAGAAGGATCTGCTTTTGAACACAAAACGCGGGTTTACACAAATTTGTCGGGTGGGTGAGATGTGAACTTTATTTTGTAGCTCGAATACACGAGCTGGAGGCCCCATGGGTCCTGAATGTGACGGCTCCATGCCGCCGAGAAGTGGGAAAGTCGACCTTCCACTGGCAAAGCGGATACAAGGGGAGGGGGGAGTAGACGTCAGAAGGTAGTTTTCTCCTTCTCAGGCTCTCGGATGGTGTGTCAATTTATACCTCCATAATGGTATCCAGCTCTTTCCAAAAGAGCCTGCCCGGCTCAAACGGAAGTGCGCACAAGTTGTATTTGGAAGTACTATCTGCCCTCCAGGGCTTCATCCACAGGGGGCGTTTTGCGGCCGTGGCTAATGAGATAGCCTTCGTCGCAATCTTCACTTGATACAAACCTGCTTCTGCCAAATAATCCACTGCTACGGAGGTGGAGGATAGGAACGCCAGAAGATCATCACAGGGAACACCTGTATAGATATCTCTACACAGAGTAGATCTATTACCTCGCAGGAACTGAACGACTTCTCCTGTTGAACTCCCACGGAGGCCTGCGCAGATGCTGCAGTATAAATTCGGTGCAGGGAACCCTCTGCACGCCTGTATATCGCCTCCTGGAGATTTGAGCCATCTTCTGATGGCACTAACGTGCGCCTCGATAATTTAGAGACAGCCATATCGACTCTTGGGGGACGACCCCAATGATCAAATTTGTAGTGACGCCGACACAGTAGGCGTTAGTCAGGCAGCCCACAGGCAGATGGCACAGATGGAGAAGGCAGATCTAGCCTTCGGGTAGAGTACGAACAGTATAGAACTCTAGACCCGGTGCATTTAACATAAAAGTCTGTTTCCTTACAGACAGCAACACGAAAAAAACTCCCCTTTTTTTTTTTTTTTTTTTTTTTTAAAGGCACTTGTTCACTCACAAAAGTAGTCTTGGTGCACCTTAGCTTACCTCACCAGAGCTGTGGGAGTTGCTGGATAACTCACTGCCATCTCATAGGCTGCAGTTCCCATTAGCTGCGCTTTAGGGCAGCGGGAAGACCCGGCCAGATAGGTGCGGTAAAGCCATAACAATCGCACAGGGCATCGCAATAGACATGCACAACTATGCACTAAGCATAAAGGGAGCAGAAGCTGACACACGAATTCCATGCCTGTGAACTGTAACACAGCCAGGCACCTACAGGCCACAGTAATAGACATAAGTGCTCACACTATGCACTAAGCATGAAGGGAGCAAAGGCTTCACACAAATTCCATGCCTGACTGTAACACAGACAGGCCATTGCAATAGAAATGAGTGCTCACACTATGCACCAAGCATGAAGGGAAGCAAGGCTCTCACACTAATTCCATGCCTGCCTGTAACACAGACAGGTACATACACACCACTGCAATAGACATAAGTGCTACACTATGCACTATGCATGAATGGAGCAAAGACTCCACACAAATTCCATGCCTGACTGTAACACAGACAGGCCATTGCAATAGAAATGAGTGCTCACACTATGCACTAAGCATGAAGGGAAGCAAGGCTCCCACACAAATTCCATGCCAGACTGTAACACAGACAGGTACATACAGGCTACTGCAATAGACATAAGTGCTACACTATGCACTAAGCATGAAGGGAAGCAAGGCTCCCACACAAATTCCATGCCTGACTGTAACACAGACAGGTACATACAGGCCATTGCAATAGACATAAGTGCTACACTATGCACTAAGCATGAAGGGAAGCAAGGCTCCACAAAAATTCCATGCCTGACTGTAACACAGACAGGTACATACAGGCCATTGCAATAGACATACAATCGACATAATAGAGTGCCCATAGCAAAAAGTATCAGTGCTTTTAGTTTTCAGAAAACACAGAGGAAAGCTAGGACTCAGCTTACCTTACTGGGCAGTGAATGAGCTGTGCACAGCTGAACCATCAGACACCCTGCAAAGCAGGTAAGACAAAACCTAAATCTTTCTCTCAGAAGGAAAGAAAGAGAAGGAAAGAAAGGGAAAGAAGAAGGAGCTAACAGCCACCTTCTTCCGATCCCGGAGGAGGCCACAGGCTTCCTCACCACCTGTCCCTGTCCGCAGGACAGAAAAAAACACGAGGAGGGGGAGGTCTGGTGACCTCTTATAGGGGAGGTTCTTTGATTGAGTAAAAGTTCCACCTGTCCTGATTGCACGCAGGGGCAGGAATACCCCATCTGTTGTGCTGCTGTGTTGGACGTATGGGGAATGGACTAAAGGAACTGTGCCAGTGGTTAACATGTTTAGTTTTTCAGGGTTCCTACCACAATAACTTTCTTGTGGTATTGAAACTTTCAAGCTTCCATTTGCCTACCAACCTCTTCAAGTGCATGGAATGCAATTTATGCAGGTGCACCAACGCTCTTGGGGGTTGGGGGATGTTTCAAATATGGCGGCCTGTCGGATAGGAGCCATCAAAACAGCCTGTGCAGTGAAGAATTTTGAATGTTCCAAAATACTCCGCAGCTGCACTCGGAGTTAAGGAGGTGGACTAAGCGGTTTGGGGCTGTAATCTGCAAGGAAAGCAACCGTGAATGTTGCTGGGTTGTAAGGAATACACAATCAGAGACTAACGTGTTACAGAAATTGTGTTTCCTTGAACATTTTCGTGAAAGTTTAAATTGATCTTGAGTAAGTTGCACTTTTCTCCTTAGGGAATTTACTTACATATGAAGTTTACACTTGTATGTAATGTCCTTCAAACACTATGATGTTCGTGTTACTGTCTACTAACCCTCTTCTTAGTTCATCGGAAGGGTAGCCTGAGACGTGCTACTTTTAACAAGGGGGGAATGTAGCGCCCCGCAGAGTGGGTCACTACAAATGTCATCTTATGTGATCTACACTGTGTACTGTGAAGGTATAGTGAGATCCAGTCAACCTGTTAGCATACACAAAGTTCCACAGCCATTATCTCTTTAAGAAAAGGGGTGGAGCTACAGACTGGAAGAGGGTCTCTTTTTCAGTTCCTGGGCAGGAGAGAGCAGGTGTGTGGAGGTGGAGTGTGTGCTATAGCCTCATGGTGTGATAGAACAGCACAGGAGGCCGGAGACCTGCAGAGGTGAGACAAGACCTCACAGGCACGGAACTGCAGTTATAGGACCATCAATTCCTAACTAGTGTGAGAAACACTAAGAACATTGAGAGATTCACTGGACCGAGGCCTAGTGAATGCAAGATTCCTGGAGGCTCAGTAACATACAGAGTTGGGGTGAGTGTATTCAGCATCCCAAAGAACTCGCGTTACCTGCTGTCCAGAAGGGGGATCTACCCAGTTGCAATTAACCTTTGAGCTCCTGGAACCCAGGACCAGAGGAAATCTATTAGAGAGTTTGAGCAGCAATGGAAGGCTGAATCATACTAGTGGTAAAAGGGAAGACTGGCATCTCACTATACTGGAGCAAGGTGAATCCTCCTGTAACATCTGTTATCTCCTGCTGACTACAGAAGTAAACTGTAAGTGTTTGGTTAACCCCTGTCTGGACTGTATTCTTTCATCGATCCTCTGTTACTCCTCCTGGAAATCTCCCCTTCTTCACCTATATCATCTGGCCCTGGGACCTGCCCTGGTTGGGGAGGGTATAACATCTGGCACTGCATCACCACCTATTCCCAGAGGCCCAATCTACAGTGCCCGGCTTCACCTCAAGCCGAAACCCCAACTGGCGTCACGACAAACTTTTATTTTTCTTTATTTTTCTTTCATCCATTTTTGCTTAAAACTCCCCTTTTTCAAGGCGCTGCCGCCCCTGGTGTCGGGCCTGCTCGCACCGTGAATCTACATAGGCCGAGCTGGGGCGACTCAGTATCGCACTCCCCAATGGCTCCACTTTAAAAATTTAGCCGACTCAGATTTATGTTGGCGCTGCAAAACTCACACCGGTTCCCTCCTACATATATGGTGGCAATGCCCAGACAGTCAAACTTATTGGTCAGAAATTCAGTCTATAATTAGACGCATTTCTTCGCCCTCTTTCACACTGACCCCAGAGATGCTTATTCTCTCTTTACACTCCCCAGACTATACTCCTTCAAAGTCAAACCTTACTTCCCTCCTCCTTTCAGCCGCGAACTCTATCATACCCCTGAAATGGCTCAACCCTGACTCACCCACGATTGCAGAATGGATCAATAAAGTACATCAAATATCCCGCTTCGAGGAATTGTCCAGCTGGAAAGCTAGAAGACATGATAAATACCAGAAAATCTGGACCCCCTGGAGAGACCTAAATTTATAAACCCTTCTACGCCTTCTTTTAGGTCCTGGACTGCAATGGTCAGATTACCACCTTTCCCCCCCTTCCTACCCCTTCCCCCCCCCCCCCTCCCTTTTCTTTTTCCCCTTCTTTACCTCTGTCTCCACAATATTATCTCTCATTTCCTCCTCCTAATTCTCTTCAACATCCTTTTTAAACTCATTTTGACATATATGAATATCACGTGAAGCCAATTCAAGTTTTATGGACGTCCTTTATTTTCTACTTAAATATCCCCTAACCCCCCCCTTCCCCGCCCATATACGCCAACTATTACCTTTTTCGTTAGGTCCTCCCCCCACCTTAATGTTTATTTGCTAGTTTTATACACAATTAATCGTTATGTTTCCTTTATCTCGTGTTACTACTCTTACATTTGTCTACAATCCACAATTGCTTTGTCATTATCTACTTTGTATGTGTTGTGTAAAGCAATAAAATTGTTATAAAAAGAAGGGGAAAAAAAAAAATCTTGCATTTTTTGGGTGCCTGAAAAATTGAAGCAATTCACTGAAATTCCAAAATCATATACCTGATAAAAACCTTGAATTTTGGAAGGGGGGGGCCTTAAAAATTGAAGCAATTCACTGCATTTCCAAGTTCATATACCTGATAAAAAAAACCTTGCATTTTTGGGGGGCCTTAAATTGAAGCAATTCACTGCAATTCCAATTTCATATACCTGATAAAAAAAAACCTTGCATTTTTTTTTTTTTTTTTTTTTGGGGGGGGAGGCTGAAAAATGGAAGCAATCCACTGCATTTCCAATTTTATATAGCTGATAAAAACCTTGAATTTTGGAGGGGGGGGGGGGGGCTGAAAAATTGAAGCAATCCACTGCATTTACAAGTTCATATACCTGATAAAAACCTTGCATTTTTGGGGGGCCTGAAAAATTGAAGCAAATCAAATCAAGAAAAACTTTATTGGAACGTCCGAATAGATATTTGGCATTGCCAAAGCTAGTATTGTGGGGGGGGGGATGAGAGAGTTGGATTCGGGTGGGTGAGTGGTGGGTATGGTGGGGTGGGTGGTTTGGGGTATAACAGTCCATGGAGTCTCGTCTTTCTCTTAGTTGGTGACTGCTATATGGGGAGGTGGGGTGGGGCGGTTGGTTTGGGGTATAACAGTCTGTGGAGTCTCATCTTCCTCTTAGTTCGTGACCGCTATATGGGGAGGTGGGGTGGGGCGGGTGTATTGGGATAAATATAACAGTCCGTGGAGTCTCATCTTCCTCTTGTTTGGTGACAGCTGGACACGTATTGGACAGCGATCTCCACAGTGGCCTCTTCTTCTCCCAGTAGGATGTAGAGTTTCCTCTTCTCATCTGGGATGTGGGCGGAGAGTCTTTGGTAGTAGACGGCCCTCACAGCTGAGTATATGGTGCAGTGTAGCAGGAAGTGGGTCTCGTCTTCTAGGGCCCCCTGGTTACAGTGCTGGCACAGTCTGTTCTCCCGTGGCTTGTACGTCTGCCTGTATCGCCCCGTCTCTATCTCTAGGTTGTGGGCGCTCAGTCTGTACCGGCTCAGGGTCTGTCTGTGTTTGGGGTGGCGTATTCTCTCCAGGTAGGTGGCCATGGTGTAGTCTCTTTGTAGGGATTGGTACACGGTGAGTTTCTTGGCGTTATTTATTTCGTTTCTCCATTCTTCAATGTACCACTCTCTGTTTGCTTCTGTGGTCGCCTTTATTTTGGCCCTGGTTATCATCTGTTGGTGTTTTTGGTTTGGTGGTTGGCTGTTGTTTGGTTGGTGGGTGTCTGGTTTGCTCAGGTGGCTTAGCCATGCTTGGTGGTGGTAGGAGTCAGGATTCATCCCCTGGATGTGTGCCTGGAAAGCTAGCGCCCTCTTCTGTATGGTGAGCCATAGGGGGAGTCTGCCTAGCTCTGCCCTGCAGGCCATGTTGGTGGTGTTGCGATGGACATGGAGCAGGTATTTGCAGAACTCCAGGTGGAAGTTCTCTGTTGGGCTGGAATCCCACTTTGACTGGTCTGGGTAGGTGGCTGGGCCCCAAACCTCGCTGCCATAGAGAAGGATCGGGGAGATGACTGCGTCAAATATCTTCAGCCAGACCCTCACCGGTGGTTTGAGGTGGTACAGTTGTCTTCTGATGGCGTAGAAGGTTCTGCAGGCTTTTGCTTTCAGGGTTTCTATTGCTGCTTTGAAGCTTCCTGATTGGCTGAGCTCCAGCCCCAGGTAGGTGTAGCTGTTGGTTTTCTCCAGTGTGGAGCCGTTCATTGTGAATTGTGGGTGGGGGCTTTGTTGTGGCCCTTCTTCTGAAATACCATGACTTTGGTCTTCTTCTGGTTGATGGGTAGGGCCCATGTGGTGCTGAATTTTTCCAGCACTGATAGGCTTTCTTGGAGGTCTTTCTCGGTGGGGGCCAGGAGTAGGAGGTCATCGGCGTATAGCAGGAACTTCACCTCTCGATTGTTCAGGGTGAGGCCTGGGGTTGGTGAGGCCTCCAGGGCTGTAGCCAGTTCATTGATATAGATGTTGAAGAGCGTTGGGCTCAGGCTACAGCCTTGTCTGACTCCTCGGGCCTGTTGGAAGTATGCTGTCCTTTTCCCATTCACCTTCACACTGCACTGGTTTCCGGTGTAGGAGCTCTTGATGACGTTGTACGTTCTTCCTCCTATTCCACTCTCTAGGAGTTTTAGGAGTAGGCCTGGGTGCCATACTGAGTCGAAAGTCTTCTTAAAGTCCACGTAGCAGGTGAATATCTTGCCTCTTCTGGTGTTGTGGACGTGTGTCTTGATGAGGCTGTGCAGGGTGTAGATATGGTCTGTGGTGCGGTGGTTTGGCATGAACCCTGCTTGGCTCTTGCTGAGGACCCCGTGTTGTGTGAGGAAGGTGAGGATTCTGTTATTGATGATGCTGTTGAACAGTTTCCCCAGCGTGCTGCTGACGCAGATCCCTCTATAGTTGTTGGGGTCATATTGGTCCCCATTCTTGTAGATGGTGGTTATGAGGCCTTTGTTCCAGTCTTTGGGGAAGTGTCCAGCATTGAGCACGAGGGTGAATAGCTTTGCCAGTGCCGCGTGTATTGCTGGAGGGCTGTATTTGATCATCTCTGGTAGGATGCCGTCAGGGCCACTGGCCTTTTTTCCTTTCAGCAGGGCAATTCTTTCCTGTATATCTTTTATGGTGATTGGCGAGTCCAGAGGGTTCTGGAAGTCTTTGATGACTTTCTCCATGTCCTTCAGTTTGGTGATTATCTGTTGCTGTTCTGGAGTTAGTTCTTCTTCTGGGATGTTTTTGTAGAGACCTCTGAAGTAGTTGAGCCAGATATTGCCATTTTGGATGTGGAGAGAGTTTTTCTTGGGCTTTGTGCCCATATGGTGCCAGGTCTCCCAGAATGAGCTGTCCTGGAGGGAGTCCTCTAGTTGCTCTATTTTGTTGGAGAGGTACCTCTGTTTCTTCTCTCTGAGGGTGCCTTTGTATTGCTTGCATAGATTGTTGTAGGCTTCCCTCACCTCCTTGTTGTTGGGGTCCCTGTGTTTTTGGTTGGAGGTTGTTCTTAGGGTATGGCGTAATGCTCTGCAGTCGCTGTCGAACCATTTGTGGGACTGTTTGTTGGTTTGTCTTATTGGTTTGGTTGGTTTCAGGCCTGCTAGTTCTGCTGTGGTCTGTAGGATGTACTTGAGATCCTTCACAGCTCTGGTGACTCCCTGTTGGTCTTGCTGATAGGTGTTTGTATGGAAGTTTGTGAGCAGTGTCTTGATTTCGGGTCGGTTGGTTGCGTTGGTATATTCTATGGCCTGGTGGTTGGCCCATTTGAAATGTCTTGGTAGGTTGTAGAGGCCGGACTGTTGGGGCTCATGTGTGGGTGTTTTGTTCATGGTTCTCATGTATAGTAGGATCTGGTTGTGGTCTGATAGATGGGAGTCAGGGGCGATTGTGAAGTCTTCAATGTCTGACAGGTCTGCGTCTGTATTGGCGTAGTCCACCACGCTGTTGCCCACTTGAGAGTTTAGTGTGAAGCGTCCTATGCAGTCGCCTCTGATACGTCCGTTCATTAGGTACAATCCTAGGCTTCGGAACATGTTCAGCAGTTGTCTCCCGCTCTTGTTGACAATTCTGTCTTGGCTGTTTCTTCTTGTCTGTGTGGGTTCTGGGTGGTGGATCTCACTACCGTGCGTATGTGGGTTGTCGTCAAGGGGCAGGTAGTCTATCTCTATGCCTGTCCTTGCATTCAGGTCTCTGCATATTAGTACTCTGCCTTTGGGTTGGAATTGGGCGGCTTCCCTTTGTAGGACCTCGTAGGTGTCGGGGTCGTGGTAGGGGGACCCTGGTGGGGGCATATATACTGCATAGAGATAGATGCAATCCAATCCACTGCATTTCCAAGTTCATATACCTGATAAAAAAAACCCTTGCATTTGTTTTTTTTTTTTTTGGGGGGGGGGGATGGGCTGAAAAATTTGCAGCAATTCGCTGCATTTCCAAGTTCATATACCTGATAAAAAACGTGACAATATTTAGTCTTATTTAGTATCTATCAATTCCCTTACAACAGTGCTAAAAATAAAAGTAACATTGACAAATACTAAAAATAAATGATAAATATAGAATACAGGAGCCTGCATAGTGGGAAGAGTGGACCAGCATGCCGCTACATTAGAAACACGTGATCCCCCTAATACGTCGCTCACAAAAGAATGAAGGTATATCACCGCCACCCATTGTGCGCTCCAGTATACACCCACTAACAAAGCTCTACACAGTGGGAAGAGTGGACCAGCATGCCGCTACATTAGAAACACCTGATCCTTCTAATACGTCGCTCACAAAAGAATGAAGGTATATCACCACCACCCATTGTGCGCTCCAATATATACCCACTAACAACACTCTACACAGTGGGAAGAGTGGACCAGCATGCCGCTACATTAGAAACACGTGATCCCCCTAATACGTCACTCACAAAAGAATGAAGGTATATCACCACCACCCATTGTGCGCTCCAGTATATACCCACTAACAACGATCTACACAGTGGGAAGAGTGGACCAGCATGCCGCTACATTAGAAACACGTGATCCCCCTAATACGTCGCTCACAAAAGAATGAAGGTATATCACCACCACCCATTGTGCGCTCCAGTATATACCCACTAACAACGCTCTACACAGTGGGAAGAGTGGACCAGCATGCCGCTACATTAGAAACACGTGATCCCCCTAATACGTTGCTCACAAAAGAATGAAGGTATATCACCACCACCCATTGTGTGCTCCAGTATATACCCACTAACAACGCTCTACACAGTGGGAAGAGTGGACCAGCATGCCGCTACATTAGAAACACGTGATCCCCCTAATACGTCGCTCACAAAAGAATGAAGGTATATCACCACCACCCATTGTGCGCTCCAGTATACACCCACTAACAAAGCTCTACACAGTGGGAAGAGTGGACCAGCATGCCGCTACATTAGAAACACGTGATCCCCCTAATACGTCGCTCACAAAAGAATGAAGGTATATCACCACCACCCATTGTGCGCTCCAGTATATACCCACTAACAACGCTCTACACAGTGGGAAGAGTGGACCAGCATGCCGCTACATTAGAAACACGTGATCCCCCTAATACGTCGCTCACAAAAGAATGAAGGTATATCACCACCACCCATTGTGCGCTCCAGTATATACCCACTAACAACGCTCTACACAGTGGGAAGAGTGGACCAGCATGCCGCTACATTAGAAACACGTGATCCCTCTAATACGTCGCTCACAAAAGAATGAAGGTATATCACCACCACCCATTGTGCGCTCCAGTATATACCCACTAACAACGCTCTACACAGTGGGAAGAGTGGACCAGCATGCCGCTACATTAGAAACACGTGATCCCCCTAATACGTCGCTCACAAAAGAATGAAGGTATATCACCACCACCCATTGTGCGCTCCAGTATATACCCACAGTGGCCCCTGCAGCCCATATTATACCGCACAGTGGCACAATAGACTGCGGGGCATAATAGAGGTTACAGGGCCACAGCAGACCCTTCAAGCTCTATTATGCCCCACAGTTGCCCACCCAACTATTATGCCCCACAGTTGCCCACCCATTATGCCCCACAGTTGCCCACCCGACTATTATGCCCCACAGTTGCCCACCCGACTATTATGCCCCACAGTCTCTCACTCATGAACTATTATTATTATACTCTTATACTCTTTTCAGACCCCCGAGTATAATAATCGGGGCCCCAGGGGAGGTGAGGAAACATAATAAACTGTGTTACCTCTCTGGGATTGGATGTTTTATCCTAGCAGGCTTTGGGCCTATATGATAATGTCCCAGATGTCACATGGTCTGAGATATTACCATATAGGCCCAAAGCCTGTGCTAGCAGTAACAGGCTACTACTACTAGCACAGGCTTCGGGCCTATATGGTACTACTAGCACAGGCTTCGGGCCTATATGGTACTACTAGCACAGGCTTCGGGCCTATATGGTACTACTAGCACAGGCTTCGGGCCTATATGGTACTACTAGCACAGGCTTCGGGCCTATATGGTACTACTAGCACAGGCTTCGGGCCTATATGGTACTACTAGCACAGACTTCGGGCCTATATGGTACTACTAGCACAGGCTTCGGGCCTATATGGTACTACTAGCACAGACTTCGGGCCTATATGGTACTACTAGCACAGGCTTCGGGCCTATATGGTACTACTAGCACAGACTTCGGGCCTATATGGTACTACTAGCACAGGCTTCGGGCCTATATGGTACTACTAGCACAGGCTTTGGGCCTATATGGTACTACTAGCACAGGCTTCGGGCCTATATGGTACTACTAGCACAGACTTCGGGCCTATATGGTACTACTAGCACAGACTTCGGGCCTATATGGTACTACTAGCACAGGCTTCGGGCCTATATGGTACTACTAGCACAGGCTTCGGGCCTATATGGTACTACTAGCACAGGCTTCGGGCCTATATGGTACTACTAGCACAGACTTCGGGCCTATATGGTACTACTAGCACAGGCTTCGGGCCTATATGGTACTACTAGCACAGGCTTCGGGCCTATATGGTACTACTAGCACAGGCTTCGGGCCTATATGGTACTACTAGCACAGGCTTCGGGCCTATATGGTACTACTAGCACAGGCTTCGGGCCTATATGGTACTACTAGCACAGGCTTCGGGCCTATATGGTACTACTAGCAAAGGATTCGGGCATATACGGTACTACTAGCACAGGCTTCGAGCCTATATGGTACTACTAGCACAGGCTTCGGGCCTATATGGTAACATCCCAGACCAGTCTCTAAGTATACACATATATTATTATATTTGTAAATAGCCAATCATGTAAGGCACGGGGTTACATGATTGGCTATGTACAAGTCAAGGGGTTACATGATTGGCTATGTACATATCACAGGGTACATGATTCCATATGCACATTCAGTAATGGCACAGTTACAGATATACATTCTTCCCTTCTTGTTGATGCCGATCTTTGTGTTCTCAGTATTATCGCCATTTCTTCATTATAGTCCAAGCACCTGTAAGAGAAGGATGATATAAGGTCAGTGGGGTATATACATATGCCCCCTCCATATACAGTGACAGACCCATGTACCCATATATATAATGACAGACATATGCCCCCATACAGTGATATACATGTGTCCCCTCCATATACAGTGACAGTCCCATGTACCCATATATATAATGGAAGACATATACCCCCATACAGTGATATACATGTGCCCCCTCCATATACAGTGACAGACCCATGTACCTATATATATAATGGCAGACATATACCGTCATACAGTGATATACATGTGCCCCCTCCATATACAGTGACAGACCCATGTACCCATATATATAATGGCAGACATATACCCCCATACAGTGATATACATGTGCCCCCTCCATATACAGTGACAGATACATGTACCCATATATATATAATGGCAGACATATACCCCCATACAGTGATATACATGTGCCCCCTCCATATACAGTGACAGACCCATGTACCCATATATATAATGGCAGACATATACCCCCATACAGTGATATACATGTGCCCCCTCCATATACAGTGATAGACCCATGTACCCATATATATAATGGCAGACATATACCGCCATACAGTGATATACATGTGACCCCTCCATATACAGTGACAGACCCATGTACCCATATATATATAATGGCAGACATATATCCCCATACAGTGATATACATGTGCCCCCTCCATATAGTGACAGACCCATGTACCCATATATATAATGGCAGACATATACCGCCATACAGTGATATACATGTGCCCCCTCCATATACAGTGACAGACCCATGTACCCATATATATAATGGCAGACATATACCGCCATACAGTGATATACATGTGCCCCCTCCATATACAGTGACAGACCCATGTACCTATATAAATAATGGCAGACATATACCGCCATACAGTGATATACATGTGCCCCCTACATATACAGTGACAGACCCATGTACCCATATATATAATGGCAGACATATACCGCCATACAGTGATATACATGTGCCCCCTCCATATACAGTGACAGACCCATGTACCCATATATATAATGGCAGACATATACCGCCATACAGTGATATACATGTGTCCCCTCCATATACAGTGACAGACCCATGTACCCATATATATAATGGCAGACATATACCGCCATACAGTGATATACATGTGCCCCCTCCATATACAGTGACAGTCCCATGTACCTATATAAATAATGGCAGACATATACCGCCATACAGTGATATACATGTGCCCCCTCCATATACAGTGACAGTCCCATGTACCCATATATATAATGGCAGACATATACCGCCATACAGTGATATACATGTGCCTCCTCCATATACAGTGACAGACCCATGTACCCATATATATAATGGCAGACATATACCCCCATACAGTGATATACATGTGCCCCCTCCATATACAGTGACAGACCCATGTACCCATATATATAATGGCAGATATATACCGCCATACAGTGATATACATGTGCCCCCTCCATATACAGTGACAGACCCATGTACCCATATATATAATGGCAGACATATACCCCCATACAGTGATATACATGTGCCCCCTCCATATACAGTGACAGACCCAGGCTCACATATTGGTAATTGCCCCCATTCCCTCCTTACTGTTCCCCTTTGTTGCCCAATAAGCAGGACAGTGTCCCTGACCGATCCTCCACCTCTGAGGACCACTAAGGTCCTGAGGATGGCCTCTCTCGCTCCCCCTAATAATTACCCGCCTGCACCCCACTGTCATGGCTACAGGGGCAGAAGTCATTAGACTGCACCCAATATAATCCATGGGCCGCCCAACTGAGCCCTGGGTAACCCAGTGAGGGGACAGGTGACCTCTCCCCCAGCTCTCACCTGTCTTGCATGGATCCTCCAGACACAAATGGAGACTTCCTGCTCCTCCTAAATCCTGCAGTAACTGTGACGTCCTTCTGGTCAAGGCTCGGCTGTTCCTGGACAGACTTCTCCCTCCTCCGAACTCACAAGCAGGACACCTCAGTACTGGAGATCTTAATGGAGCGATTGCTTGATCTTGTGGGCTGAAAATGGCCGCCTTACTGGTCCTGGTTTCCATGGAATGACTGTGACAAGCCGAGTGATGGAAGTGTGACACTGTGATCTCATGATGTGACCAGTCCTGAGATTCTGATGAGCCCCTGCTGTCCTGTACTAGGCCGCAGCCTGAGCTGTAGTAAGCATGACACCCGAGCATGAGCCGCCCCACAGCTTGTATAGGAAATAGAATAATAATAATAATACATGTTATTTCTATAGCGCCAACATATTCCGCAGCGCTGTACAATGTGTCTGCCATTATATTTATGGGTACATGGGGCTGTCACTGTATATGGAGGGGGCACATGTATATCACTGTATGGGGTATATGTCTGCCATTATATATATGGGTACATGAGTCTGTCACTGTATATGGAGGGGGCACATGTATATCACTGTATGGGGTTATATGTCTGCCATTATATATATGGGTACATGGGCCTGTCACTGTATAAGGAGGGGGCACATGTATATCACTGTATGGCGGTATATGTATGCCATTATATATATATGGGTACATGGGCCTGTCACTGTATAAGGAGGGGGCACCTGTATATCACTGTATGGGGTATATGTCTGCCATCATATATATGGGTACATGGGGCTGTCACTGTATATGGAGGGGCACATGTATATCACTGTATGGGGGTATATGTCTGCCATTATATATATGGGTACATGGGTCTGTCACTGTATATGGAGGGGGCACATGTATATCACTGTATGGGGTATATGTCTGCCATTATATATATGGGTACATGGGTCTGTCACTGTATATGGAGGGGGCACATGTATATCACTGTATGGGGGTATATGTCTGCCATTATATATATGGGTACATGGGTCTGTCACTGTATATGGAGGGGGCACATGTATATCATTGTATGGCGGTATATGTATGCCATTATATATATATGGGTACATGGGCCTGTCACTGTATAAGGAGGGGGCACCTGTATATCACTGTATGGGGGTATATGTCTGCCATTATATATATGGGTACATGGGTCTGTCACTGTATATGGAGGAGACACATGTATATCACTGTATGGGGGTATACACTCACCGGCCACTTTATTAGGTATACCTGTCCAACTGCTCGTTAAACACTTAGTTTCTAATCAGCCAATCACATGGCGGCAACTCAGTGCATTTAGGCATGTAGACATGGTCAAGAGAATCTCCTGCAGTTCAAACCGAGCATCAGTATGGGGAAGAAAGGTGATTTGAGTGCCTTTGAACGTGGCATGGTTGTTGGTGCCAGAAGGGCTGGTCTGAGTATTTCAGAAACTGCTGATCTACTGGGATTTTCACGCACAACCATCTCTAGGGTTTACAGAGAATGGTCCGAAAAAGAAAAAACATCCAGTGAGCGGCAGTTCTGTGGGCGGAAATGCGTTGTTGATGCCAGAGGTCAGAGGAGAATGGCCAGACTGGTTCGAGCTGATAGAAAGGCAACAGTGACTCAAATAGCCACCCGTTACAACCAAGGTAGCCAGAAGAGCATCTCTGAACGCACAGTACGTCGAACTTTGAGGCAGATGGGCTACAGCAGCAGAAGACCACACCGGGTGCCACTCCTTTCAGCTAAGAACAGGAAACTGAGGCTACAATTTGCACAAGCTCATCGAAATTGGACAATTGAAGATTGGAAAAACGTTGCCTGGTCTCATGAGTCTCGATTTCTGCTGCGAAATTCAGATGGTAGGGTCAGAATTTGGCGTCAACAACATGAAAGCATGGATCCATCCTGCCTTGTATCAACGGTTCAGGCTGGTGGTGGTGGTGTCATGGTGTGGGGAATATTTTCTTGGCACTCTTTGAGCCCCTTGGTACCAACTGAGCATCGTTGCAACGCCAAAGCCTACCTGAGTATTGTTGCTGACCATGTCCATCCCTTTATGACCACAATGTACCCAACATCTGATGGCTACTTTCAGCAGGATAATGCGCCATGTCATAAAGCTGGAATCATCTCAGACTGGTTTCTTGAACATGACAATGAGTTCACTGTACTCCAATGGCCTCCACAGTCACCAGATCTCAATCCAATAGAGCATCTTTGGGATGTGGTGGAACGGGAGATTCGCATCATGGATGTGCAGCCGACAAATCTGCGGCAGCTGTGTGATGCCATCATGTCAATATGGACCAAAATCTCTGAGGAATGCTTCCAGCACCTTGTTGAATCTATGCCACGAAGAATTGAGGCAGTTCTGAAGGCAAAAGGGGGTCCAACCCGTTACTACCATGGTGTACCTAATAAAGTGGCCGTGAGTGTATGTCTGCCATTATATATATAGGTACGTACATGGGTCTATCACTGTATATGGAGGGGGCACATGTATATCACTGTATGGGGGATATGTCTACAATTATATATATGGTACATGGGTCTGTCACTGTATATGGAGGGGGCACATGTATATCATTGTATGGGGGTATATGTCTGCCATTATATATATGGGTACATGAGGCTGTCACTGTATATGGAGGGGGCACATGTATATCACTGTATGGGGGTATATGTCTGCCATTATATATATGGGTACATGGGCCTGTCACCGTATATGGAGTTGGCACATGTATATCACTGTATAGGGTATATGTCTGCCATTATATATATGGATACATGGGTCAGTCACTGTATATGGAGGGGGCTCATGTATATCACTGTATGGGGGTATATGTCTGCTATTATATATATGGGTACATGGGTCTGTCACTGTATATGGAGGGGGCACATGTATATCACTGTATGGGGTATATGTCTGCCATTATATATATGGGTACATGGGTCTGTCACTGTATATGGAGGGGGCACATGTATATCACTGTATGGGGGTATATGTCTGCTATTATATTTATATGGGTACATGGGCCTGTCACTGTATATGGAGTTGGCACATGTATATCACTGTATGGGGTATATGTCTGCCATTATATATATGGGTACATGGGTCTGTCACTGTATATGGAGGGGGCACATCAAATCAAATCAAAAATGCTTTATTGGCACGTCCGAATAGGTATTTGGCATTGCCAAAGCTAGTAAAGTGGGCGGGGGGGGGGGGAAGTTGGGTTGGGTGGTTATGGGGGGGTGGTTTGGATTATAACAGTCCATGGAGTCTCATCTTCCTCTTCGTTGGTGACCGCTATATGGGGGGGGGGGGGGTGAAGGTGGGGGTGGGGCAGGTGTATTGGGATAAATATAGCAGTCCATGTATATCACTGTATGGCGGTATATGTATGCCATTATATATATATGGGTACATGGGTCTGTCACTGTATATGGAGTTGGCACATGTATATCACTGTATGGGGTATATGTCTGACATTATATATATGGGTACATGGGGCTGTCACTGTATATGGAGGGGGCACATGTATATCACTGTATAGGGTATATGTCTGCCATTATATATATGGGTACATGGGCCTGTCACTGTATATGGAGGGGGCACATGTATATCACTGTATGGGGTATATGTCTGCCATTATATATATGGGTACATGGGTCTGTCACTGTATATGGAGGGGGCACATGTATATCACTGTATGGGGTATATGTCTAATATTAAATATTTGGATACATGGGTCTGTCACTGTATATGGAGGGGGCTCATGTATATCACTGTATGGGGGTATATGTCTGCTATTATATATATGGGTACATGGGTCTGTCACTGTATATGGAGGGGGCTCATGTATATCACTGTATGGGGGTATATGTCTGCTATTATATATATGGGTACATGGGTCTGTCACTGTATATGGAGGGGGCACATGTATATCACTGTATGGGGTATATGTCTGCCATTATATATATGGGTACATGGGTCTGTCACTGTATATGGAGGGGGCACATGTATATCACTGTATGGGGGTATATGTCTGCCATTATATATATGGGTACATGGGTCTGTCACTGTATATGGAGGGGGCACATGTATATCACTGTATGGGGGTATATGTCTGCTATTATATTTATATGGGTACATGGGCCTGTCACTGTATATGGAGTTGGCACATGTATATCACTGTATGAGGTATATGTCTGCCATTATATATATGGGTACATGGGTCTGTCACTGTATATGGAGGGGGCACATGTATATCACTGTATGGGGGTATATGTATGCCATTATATATATATATATATATATATATATATATATATATATATATATGGGTACATGGGTCTGTCACTGTATATGGAGTTGGCACATGTATATCACTGTATGGGGTATATGTCTGCCATTATATATATGGGTACATGGGCCTGTCACTGTATATGGAGGGGGCACATATATATCACTGTATGGGGTATATGTCTGCCATTATATATATGGGTACATGGGTCTGTCACTGTATATGGAGGGGGCACATGTATATCAATGTATGGCGGTATATATCTGCCATTATATATATGGATACATGGGTCTGTCACTGTATATGGAGGGGGCACATGTATATCACTGTATGGGGTATATGTCTAATATTAAATATTTGGATACATGGGTCTGTCACTGTATATGGAGGGGGCACATGTATATCACTGTATGGCAGTATATGTCTGCCATTATATATATGGGTACATGGGTCTGTCACTGTATATGGAGGGGGCACATGTATATCAATGTATGGCGGTATATATCTGCCATTATATATATGGATACATGGGTCTGTCACTGTATATGGAGGGGGCACATGTATATCACTGTATGGGGTATATGTCTAATATTAAATATTTGGATACATGGGTCTGTCACTGTATATGGAGGGGGCTCATGTATATCACTGTATGGGGGTATATGTCTGCTATTATATATATGGGTACATGGGTCTGTCACTGTATATGGAGGGGGCACATGTATATCACTGTATGGGGGTATATGTCTGCTATTATATTTATATGGGTACATAGGCCTGTCACTGTATATGGAGTTGGCACATGTATATCACTGTATGAGGTATATGTCTGCCATTATATATATGGGTACATGGGTCTGTCACTGTATATGGAGGGGGCACATGTATATCACTGTATGGGGGTATATGTATGCCATTATATATATATATATATATATATATATATATATATAATATGGGTACATGGGTCTGTCACTGTATATGGAGTTGGCACATGTATATCACTGTATGGGGTATATGTCTGCCATTATATATATGGGTACATGGGTCTGTCACTGTATATGGAGGGGGCACATGTATATCAATGTATGGCGGTATATATCTGCCATTATATATATGGATACATGGGTCTGTCACTGTATATGGAGGGGGCACATGTATATCACTGTATGGGGTATATGTCTAATATTAAATATTTGGATACATGGGTCTGTCACTGTATATGGAGGGGGCACATGTATATCACTGTATGGCAGTATATGTCTGCCATTATATATATGGGTACATGGGTTTGTCACTGTATATGGAGGGGGCACATGTATATCACTGTATGGGGGTATATGTCTGCCATTATATATATATATGGGTACATGGGCCTGTCACTGTATATGGAGTTGGCACATATATATCACTGTATGGGGTATATGTCTAATATTATATATTTGGATACATGGGTCTGTCACTGTATATGGAGGGGGCTCATGTATATCACTGTATGGAGGTATATGTCTGCCATTATATATATGGGTACATGGGTCTGTCACTGTATATGGAGGGGGCACATGTATATCACTGTATGGCGGTATATGTCTGCCATTATATATATATGGGTACATGGGTCTGTCACTGTATATGGAGGGGGCACATGTATATCACTGTATGGGGGTATATGTCTGCCATTATATATATATGGGTACATGGGTCTGTCACTGTATATGGAGGGGGCACATGTATATCACTGTATGGCGGTATATGTCTGCCATTATATATGGGTACATGGGCCTGTCACTGTATATGGAGTTGGCACATGTATATCACTGTATGGGGGTATATGTCTGCCATTATATTTATGGGTACATGGGTCTGTCACTGTATATGGAGGAGGCACATGTATATCACTGTATGGGGGTATATGTCTGCCATTATATATATGGGTACATGGGCCTGTCACTGTATATGGAGGGGGCACATGTATATCACTGTATGGGGTATATGTCTGCCATTATATATATGGGTACATGGGTCTGTCACTGTATATGGAGGGGGCACATGTATATCAATGTATGGCGGTATATATCTGCCATTATATATATGGATACATGGGTCTGTCACTGTATATGGAGGGGGCACATGTATATCACTGTATGGGGTATATGTCTAATATTAAATATTTGGATACATGGGTCTGTCACTGTATATGGAGGGGGCACATGTATATCACTGTATGGCAGTATATGTCTGCCATTATATATATGGGTACATGGGTCTGTCACTGTATATGGAGGGGGCACATGTATATCAATGTATGGTGGTATATATCTGCCATTATATATATGGATACATGGGTCTGTCACTGTATATGGAGGGGGCACATGTATATCACTGTATGGGGTATATGTCTAATATTAAATATTTGGATACATGGGTCTGTCACTGTATATGGAGGGGGCTCATGTATATCACTGTATGGGGGTATATGTCTGCTATTATATATATGGGTACATGGGTCTGTCACTGTATATGGAGGGGGCACATGTATATCACTGTATGGGGGTATATGTCTGCCATTATATATTTGGGTACATGGGTCTGTCACTGTATATGGAGGGGGCACATGTATATCACTGTATGAGGTATATGTCTGCCATTATATATATGGGTACATGGGTCTGTCACTGTATATGGAGGGGGCACATGTATATCACTGTATGGGGGTATATGTCTGCTATTATATTTATATGGGTACATGGGCCTGTCACTGTATATGGAGTTGGCACATGTATATCACTGTATGAGGTATATGTCTGCCATTATATATATGGGTACATGGGTCTGTCACTGTATATGGAGGGGGCACATGTATATCACTGTATGGGGGTATATGTATGCCATTATATATATATATATATATATATATATATATATATGGGTACATGGGTCTGTCACTGTATATGGAGTTGGCACATGTATATCACTGTATGGGGTATATGTCTGCCATTATATATATGGGTACATGGGCCTGTCACTGTATATGGAGGGGGCACATATATATCACTGTATGGGGTATATGTCTGCCATTATATATATGGGTACATGGGTCTGTCACTGTATATGGAGGGGGCACATGTATATCAATGTATGGCGGTATATATCTGCCATTATATATATGGATACATGGGTCTGTCACTGTATATGGAGGGGGCACATGTATATCACTGTATGGGGTATATGTCTAATATTAAATATTTGGATACATGGGTCTGTCACTGTATATGGAGGGGGCACATGTATATCACTGTATGGCAGTATATGTCTGCCATTATATATATGGGTACATGGGTCTGTCACTGTATATGGAGGGGGCACATGTATATCAATGTATGGCGGTATATATCTGCCATTATATATATGGATACATGGGTCTGTCACTGTATATGGAGGGGGCACATGTATATCACTGTATGGGGTATATGTCTAATATTAAATATTTGGATACATGGGTCTGTCACTGTATATGGAGGGGGCTCATGTATATCACTGTATGGGGGTATATGTCTGCTATTATATATATGGGTACATGGGTCTGTCACTGTATATGGAGGGGGCACATGTATATCACTGTATGGGGGTATATGTCTGCTATTATATTTATATGGGTACATAGGCCTGTCACTGTATATGGAGTTGGCACATGTATATCACTGTATGAGGTATATGTCTGCCATTATATATATGGGTACATGGGTCTGTCACTGTATATGGAGGGGGCACATGTATATCACTGTATGGGGGTATATGTATGCCATTATATATATATATATATATATATGGGTACATGGGTCTGTCACTGTATATGGAGTTGGCACATGTATATCACTGTATGGGGTATATGTCTGCCATTATATATATGGGTACATGGGTCTGTCACTGTATATGGAGGGGGCACATGTATATCAATGTATGGCGGTATATATCTGCCATTATATATATGGATACATGGGTCTGTCACTGTATATGGAGGGGGCACATGTATATCACTGTATGGGGTATATGTCTAATATTAAATATTTGGATACATGGGTCTGTCACTGTATATGGAGGGGGCACATGTATATCACTGTATGGCAGTATATGTCTGCCATTATATATATGGGTACATGGGTTTGTCACTGTATATGGAGGGGGCACATGTATATCACTGTATGGGGGTATATGTCTGCCATTATATATATATATGGGTACATGGGCCTGTCACTGTATATGGAGTTGGCACATATATATCACTGTATGGGGTATATGTCTAATATTATATATTTGGATACATGGGTCTGTCACTGTATATGGAGGGGGCTCATGTATATCACTGTATGGAGGTATATGTCTGCCATTATATATATGGGTACATGGGTCTGTCACTGTATATGGAGGGGGCACATGTATATCACTGTATGGCGGTATATGTCTGCCATTATATATATATGGGTACATGGGTCTGTCACTGTATATGGAGGGGGCACATGTATATCACTGTATGGGGGTATATGTCTGCCATTATATATATATGGGTACATGGGTCTGTCACTGTATATGGAGGGGGCACATGTATATCACTGTATGGCGGTATATGTCTGCCATTATATATGGGTACATGGGCCTGTCACTGTATATGGAGTTGGCACATGTATATCACTGTATGGGGGTATATGTCTGCCATTATATTTATGGGTACATGGGTCTGTCACTGTATATGGAGGAGGCACATGTATATCACTGTATGGGGGTATATGTCTGCCATTATATATATGGGTACATGGGCCTGTCACTGTATATGGAGGGGGCACATGTATATCACTGTATGGGGTATATGTCTGCCATTATATATATGGGTACATGGGTCTGTCACTGTATATGGAGGGGGCACATGTATATCAATGTATGGCGGTATATATCTGCCATTATATATATGGATACATGGGTCTGTCACTGTATATGGAGGGGGCACATGTATATCACTGTATGGGGTATATGTCTAATATTAAATATTTGGATACATGGGTCTGTCACTGTATATGGAGGGGGCACATGTATATCACTGTATGGCAGTATATGTCTGCCATTATATATATGGGTACATGGGTCTGTCACTGTATATGGAGGGGGCACATGTATATCAATGTATGGCGGTATATATCTGCCATTATATATATGGATACATGGGTCTGTCACTGTATATGGAGGGGGCACATGTATATCACTGTATGGGGTATATGTCTAATATTAAATATTTGGATACATGGGTCTGTCACTGTATATGGAGGGGGCTCATGTATATCACTGTATGGGGGTATATGTCTGCTATTATATATATGGGTACATGGGTCTGTCACTGTATATGGAGGGGGCACATGTATATCACTGTATGGGGGTATATGTCTGCCATTATATATTTGGGTACATGGGTCTGTCACTGTATATGGAGGGGGCACATGTATATCACTGTATGAGGTATATGTCTGCCATTATATATATGGGTACATGGGTCTGTCACTGTATATGGAGGGGGCACATGTATATCACTGTATGAGGTATATGTCTGCCATTATATATATGGGTACATGGGTCTGTCACTGTATATGGAGGGGGCACATGTATATCACTGTATGAGGGTATATGTATGCCATTATATATATATATATGGGTACATGGGTCTGTCACTGTTTATGGAGTTGGCACATGTATATCACTGTATGGGGTATATGTCTGCCATTATATATATGGGTACATGGGTCTGTCACTGTATATGGAGGGGGCACATGTATATCAATGTATGGCGGTATATATCTGCCATTATATATATGGATACATGGGTCTGTCACTGTATATGGAGGGGGCACATGTATATCACTGTATGGGGTATATGTCTAATATTAAATATTTGGATACATGGGTCTGTCACTGTATATGGAGGGGGCACATGTATATCACTGTATGGCAGTATATGTCTGCCATTATATATATGGGTACATGGGTTTGTCACTGTATATGGAGGGGGCACATGTATATCACTGTATGGGGTATATGTCTAATATTATATATTTGGATACATGGGTCTGTCACTGTATATGGAGGGGGCTCATGTATATCACTGTATGGGGGTATATGTCTGCAATTATATATATGGGTACATGGGTCTGTCACTGTATATGGAGGGGGCACATGTATATCACTGTATGGGGGTATATGTCTGCCATTATATATATGGGTACATGGGTCTGTCACTGTATATGGAGGGGGCACATGTATATCACTGTATGGCGGTATATGTCTGCCATTATATATATATGGGTACATGGGTCTGTCACTGTATATGGAGGGGGCACATGTATATCACTGTATGGGGGTATATGTCTGCCATTATATATATGGGTACATGGGTCTGTCACTGTATATGGAGGGGGCTCATGTATATCACTGTATGAGGGTATATGTCTGCCATTATATATATATGGGTACATGGGTCTGTCACTGTATATGGAGGGGGCACATGTATATCACTGTATGGCGGTATATGTCTGCCATTATATATATATGGGTACATGGGTCTGTCACTGTATATGGAGGGGGCACATGTATATCACTGTATGGGGGTATATGTCTGCCATTATATATATATGGGTACATGGGTCTGTCACTGTATATGGAGGGGGCACATGTATATCACTGTATGGGGGTATATGTCTGCCATTATATATATGGGTACATGGGTCTGTCACTGTATATGGAGGGGGCACATGTATATCACTGTATGGCGGTATGAATTCTCCCTTCGATCATCTGCTGTAATATTCAATGGTATATAATCTGCTATTGAACCCACCTCTGCTTGCTGTCTGAATTCTCCCTTCGATCATCTGCTGTAATATTCAATGGTATATAATCCTGTATTTCACCTCTGCATGATTACTGAACTATATCCTAGCATTTCATCCAGGCTGTATATTTTTTGCACTTCCATGTCTTCTTATCTGCACTAGTGTCAGTCTTTTGATCCTCACTGATTTTATTGCTGTTTCTGGCCAAGTGTTTACTTGGATCCACACTGCCAGTCTCCTCATGTGTCACAGTTTGTAGATTAATTAGTTAACGACGTAAATTAGTGCTAGTCTGAAGCTGTGCTTTCCTATATAAGTAGATATAGCTTATGGGGTGCATCTCATATGCGGGGGCATCTCATCTGCAGCATGCATCTTAACCAGATTGCATCTTAACCGAAGTGCAGATTTACCAAAGTGCACTTATACATGGCACTTAAACAGGCTAACCATGGCAGAACACCAGGTAAATTTAAACCTAAAACAACAAGTTTTACCACATGGTATCCTGTAGCTGCACTGTCTCTTACTATCTTAGCCATTGTCTTCCTGCAGACCTCTCCTCCACCTCCACCACACGCCATCCATATCAGTCCCTCTCTTCTTCCTTCTCCCATGTACAGCTCTCACACACTTTTCACCTCTGTAATCACCCCTTTACTTCTTTTAGCAGCGACACCAAACATAAGCACCCACATAAATCCCTGAACCACCTTCTGTCTCTGTCCATTCTGCTCCTCCTAGCTGCTGGGGACATCTCTCCTAACCCTGGCCCTCCTTCCTTCACTAACTCTTCTTCCTGCACACATAGAAGGCCTACAAACCTCATCAATATTTACCGTGTTCCTTCCCCTCATCTCTCCCCTGTCTCTTTTAACTGCTCTCTCTGGAACGCCCGCTCAGTGTGTAACAAACTAGAATACATTAATGACTTATTCCTTAGTAAATCCCTCAGCCTGCTCGCCCTTACTGAAACTTGGATCCAGCAGTCAGATGCGGCTTCCCCTGCTGCTTTGTCTCATGGTGGCCTACAATTCTCACATACCTCTAGGCCTGATAATAGGCAGGGTGGTGGGGTAGGATTACTTCTGTCACCGCAGTGCATTTTTCAGTCCATTCCCCCGGTCCCCTCACTCACATTCTCCTCATTTGAAGTCCATGCTATCAGACTTTTCCGCCTACTCTCCTTACGTGTAGCCGTGATCTACCGTCCACCTGGCTCACCCTACCAATTTTTGGACCACTTTACTTCTTGGCTTCCCCACTTTTAGTGACATTCCTACCCTCATCATGGGTGACTTTAACATCCCTATTGCCCCCCCCTCACTCCCCGGCTGCCTCACAGTTTCTCTCATTAACCACTTCTCTTGGTCTCTCACAATGTTCTTCTTCCGCCACACATATAGATGGTAACACGATTGATCTAGTCTTCCATCGACTCCTCACAGTCTCTAAATTTTCTAACTCTTCTCTGCCGCTCTCTGACCACAACCTTCTATCTCTCACCATCAGTGCTCTCTCCCCTTCACATGACGCCCCTACCCATCACACATATAGGAACTTGCGTGCTATTGACACCCAGCACCTCTCAGATACTCTACAGTCCTCCCTGTCCCCCATCTCTTCAATCTCCTGTCCCAATCTGGCCACCAGTCACTATAATGAAACCCTCAAAAATGCATTGGATGAGGTTGCTCCCCCCTCCACTCGTAAAGTCCCACATAGGAGGCAGCAACCCTGGCACACGCCACAGACACGATTTCTCCAGCGATGCTCTAGGTGTGCCGAACGTCTCTGGAGAAAATCACGCTCACCTGCAGATTTCCTCCACTTCAAGTTTATGCTTAAAACATATAGCTCTGCCCTTTACCTCACCAAACAAGACTATTTCACCGCCCTCATCTCTTCTCTCTCCAGCAACCCTAAAAGGCTTTTTGAAACCTTTCACTCCTTACTCACACCCAAGGTACAGACGCCATTCACAGACCTTAGTGCTGATGACCTGGCCATGTATTTCCATGATAAAATTGATAAGATCCGTCAGGAAATTACTGCCCAAGCCCCAGGTGGCATTGACTCCCACACCTACGATAGTACTGATCCCCTCACCAGCCGCACTTCAGACTGTCCATTCTCATCTTTTGAACCTGTTACAGAAGAGGAAGTCTCCCAGCTACTTTCTTCATCTTTCCCCACAACCTGCAGTAGTGACCCCTTCCCCTCACACCTTCTCCAATCTCTGTCCCCTGCTGTCACTACTTACCTTACTAAAATATTTAACCTCTCTCTCTCTTCTGGAATCTTCCCATCCTCCTTCAAGCATGCTGTTATAACCCTGCTACTGAAAAAACCCTCCCTGGACCCATGCTGTGCTGCTATCGACCCGTCTCTAACCTCCCCTTCATCTCTAAACTTTTGGAACGCCTGGTTTATTCTCGGTTAATCCGTTATCTCTCTGCTAACTCTCTGCTTGACCCCTTACAATCTGGTTTCCGCGCTCTGCACTCTACTGAAACAGCTCTCACAAAAGTCTCTAGTGATCTACTAAAGGCTAAATCCAATGGTGACTTCTCTCTTCTTATTCTTCTGGACCTCTCTGCAGCTTTTGACACTGTTGACAATCAACTTCTCCTCACTATGCTCCGCTCAGTCGGCCTCAATGACACTGCGCTCTCCTGGTTCTCCTCTTATCTCTCAGACCGCACTTTCAGTGTATCATTCGCGGGCTCTGTTTCCTCCCCTCTTTCCCTTGCTGTTGGGGTTCCTCAGGGCTCGGTCCTCGGCCCCCTGCTCTTTTCTCTCTACACAGCCCAAATTGGACAAACCATCGCCAGATTTGGCTTCAGGTACCATCTTTATGCTGATGACACCCAATTATACACATCTTCCCGTGACATCACCCCTGCACTCATACAGAACACCAGTGACTGTCTCTCTGCTGTCTCTAATATCATGTCCTCGCTCTATCTGAAACTAAATCTCTCTAAGACTGAACTACTACTGTTTCCACCATCTAACAGATCTGTCCCTGATATATCCATTGCAGTCTCAGGCCTTACTATAACTCCTAGGCAGCATGCCCGCTGCCTCGGGGTCATATTTGACGCAGACCTTTCCTTCACCCCTCATATTGAATCACTCGCACGTTCATGTCACCTCCACCTCAAAAACATCTCCAGAATACGCCCTTTCCTTACCAGAGATACACTAAAGACACTTATTGTCTCTCTGATTCATTCTCGCCTTGACTACTGTAACTCCTTACTAATCGGTCTTCCCCTCACTAAACTCTCCCCTCTACAATCTATTCTGAATGCAGCGGCCAGGCTCATCTACCAGGCTAGACGCTACAGCGAGGCCTCCGGTCTGTGCCAGTCGTTACATTGGCTGCCTATTCATTATAGAATACAATATAAAGTTATCCCCCTCATCCACAAGGCTCTCCATAATGCCGCACCTCCATACATTTCTTCCCTCATCTCTGTCTACCGCCCAACCCGTGTTCTCCGCTCACTCAATGATCTAACACTTACATCCTCTATTATCAGAACCTCCCACGCTCGTATACAAGACTTCTCCCGAGCTGCACCACTTCTCTGGAATGCTCTACCCCGGACAATAAGATTAACTCCCAACTTCTACAGTTTCAAACGCAAACTAAAGACGCATCTGTTCAGACAAGCCTATCACAATTCCTAATGCACAAAATTGAACACTGTATAAGCAATGCCGCCCCTGCTACCTCTTGTGTCACCCCCTCTACCTCATAGATTGTAAGCTCTTTTGAGCAGGGCCCTCAGTCCCATTGTGTGAAATGACGTTCTTTGTTATGTATGTCTGTATCTGAACCCTATAAATTGTACAGTGCTGTGGAATATGTTGGCGCTATATAAATAAAATGTATTATTATATCATTGTATGGCGGTATATGTCTGCCATTATATATATGGGTACATGGGTCTGTCACTGTATATGGAGGGGACACCTGTATATCACTGTATGGGGGTATATGTCTGCCATTATATATATGGGTACATGGGTCTGTCACTGTATATGGAGGGGGCACATGTATATCACTGTATGGGGGTATATGTCTGCCATTATATATATATGGGTACATGGGGCTGTCACTGTATATGGAGGGAGCACATGTATATCACTGTATGGCGGTATATGTCTGCCATTATATATATGGGTACAAGGGTCTGTCACTGTATATGGAGGGGGCACATGTATATCACTGTATGGGGGTATATGTCTACCATTATATATATGGATACATGGGTCTGTCACTGTATATGGAGGGGGCACATGTATATCACTGTATGGCGGTATATGTCTGCCATTATATATATGGGTACATGGGTCTGTCACTGTATATGGAGGGGGCACATGTATATCACTGTATGGCGGTATATGTCTGCCATTATATATATGAGTACATGGGTCTGTCACTGTATATGGAGGGGGCACATGTATATCACTGTATGGGGTATATGTCTGCCATTATATATATGGATACATGGGTCTGTCACTGTATATGGAGGGGGGATATGTATATCACTGTATGGGGGTATATGTCTGCCATTATATATATGGGTACATGGGTCTGTCACTGTATATGGAGGGGGGATATGTATATCACTGTATGGGGGTATATGTCTGCCATTATATATATGGGTACATGGGTCTGTCACTGTATATGTAGGGGGTACATGTCTGCCATTATATATATGGGTACATGGGTCTATGGGTCTGTCATTGTATATGGAGGGGGCACATGTATATCACTGTATGGGGGTATATGTCTGCCATTATATATATGGGTACATGGGTCTGTCACTGTATATGGAGGGGGCACATGTATATCACTGTATGGGGGTATATGTCTGCCATTATATATATATATTAGTACATGGGTATGTCACTGTATATGGAGGGGGCACATGTATATCACTGTATGGCGGTATATGTATGCCATTATATATATATGGGTACATGGGTCTGTCACTGTATATGGAGGGGGCACATGTATATCACTGTATGGGGGTATATGTCTGCCATTATATATATATTAGTACATGGGTATGTCACTGTATATGGAGGGGGCACATGTATATCACTGTATGGGGGTATATGTCTGCCATTATATATATGGGTACATGGGGCTGTCACTGTATATGGAGGGGGCACATGTATATCACTGTATGGGGGTATATGTCTGCCATTATATATATATTAGTACATGGGTCTGTCACTGTATATGGAGGGGGCACATGTATATCACTGTATGGGGGATATGTCTGCCATTATATATATGGGTACATGGGTCTGTCACTGTATATGGAGGGGGCACATGTATATCACTGTATGGGGGTATATGTCTGCCATTATATATATGGGTACATGGGTCTGTCACTGTATATGGAGGGGGCACATGTATATCACTGTATGGGGGTATATGTCTGCCATTATATATATATATATTAGTACATGGGTATGTCACTGTATATGGAGGGGGCACATGTATATCACTGTATGGCGGTATATGTATGCCATTATATATATATGGGTACATGGGTCTGTCACTGTATATGGAGGGGGCACATGTATATCACTGTATGGGGGTATATGTCTGCCATTATATATATATTAGTACATGGGTATGTCACTGTATATGGAGGGGGCACATGTATATCACTGTATGGCGGTATATGTATGCCATTATATATATATGGGTACATGGGTCTGTCACCGTATATGGAGGGGGCACATGTATATCACTGCATGGGGGTATATGTCTGCCATTATATATATGGGTACATGGGTCTGTCACTGTATATGGAGGGGGCACATGTATATCACTGCATGGGGGTATATGTCTGCCATTATATATATGGGTACATGTCTGTCACTGTATATGGAGGGGGCACATGTATATCACTGTATGGGGGTATATGTCTGCCATTATATATATGGGTACATGGGGCTGTCACTGTATATGGAGGGGGCACATGTATATCACTGTATGGGGGTATATGTCTGCCATTATATATATATTAGTACATGGATATGTCACTGTATATGGAGGGGGCACATGTATATCACTGTATGGGGGATATGTCTGCCATTATATATATGGGTACATGGGTCTGTCACTGTATATGGAGGGGGCACATGTATATCACTGTATGGGGGTATATGTCTGCCATTATATACATGAGTCCCCCTTTGACAACAATAACAAAGGATTAAGTCCCGCCCTTCCTATTTCCGGTCGAAGATCTCTTTCCGGTTTTGAGAGTTTGCCATGTCTAGCAGGGGTATAGGCATACTGTTTCGTGGTTACGACGAGCCTGCTGCAGAACCTCATTTGCTAAATGCTATACAGTATATATATTTATTTGCCGAATGCTATATATATGTATAGCATTCGGCAAATGAACACTGATTCTGCAGCAGGCACGTCCTTGCCACGGGCAGGCAAGAGTTTTTCTCATTGGAATGAATAGTCCGATGTTAGACTCCGCCTCCTCAGACGAGCCTCTGGCAGAACCAGCGTTGATTGGCCAAATCACTGGCAACTGGCCAATCAACGCTGGTCTATTCATTTCAATGAGAAAAAGTCAACTGGTAACAGCATACTTACCTGCTCGTAGCAAGGACGAGCCTGCTACACAATCAGCCTTCATTTGCCGAATGCTATACACTGTATAGCATTCAGAAAATGAGGTTCTGCAGCAGGCTCGTCGTAACCCGAGGACCATACCCTGAAGTACATACCCAGCCCTGGTTAATTCACTAAGGAACAGGAAGTCTTCTTGCCGCCCTTCCATTGCGCATGTGCCAACCGGAAGTTCGCAGGGGGACTCATGTATAAAGGAAGAGTTATCAGTCCTGAAACTACAGACACAAGAGATAAGATCTAACTGGGAGGAAAACAGAACAGTCTCTGATCAAGGTATCAATAAGACAGAAATGCCTCACACATCACAAGAAAGTCCAGAACTGCCCATCACCCCAGACATAGAGCCAGAGAGAACCCAAACAACGAAAACTATAACAAAAACCTCAAACCCAGATATAGTCCTGATCATAGACTCCAATGGCAAGTACATTAATACAAGAAAGCTCTTCCCATGGCAAAGAGTCAAGAAAATCCACAGCCCAATCATTGAAAAAGCCAACACTGTCATTTGCAAGCCTTTCTTCACTACCCCGAAGCACATTGTCATACACACAGGCACAGTAGATCTCTCTTACCAGCCCCAACAGACAGCGGGCCAACTGGTCCAACTAGCAGAGAAAGCAAAGCAACAGTTCCCAGACAGTAGTATCATCCTGTCATCTCTGCTCCCACAAGAAGACATCTCTGAAGACATCATCATGGGGATCAACAAAGAGCTGGCGACCAGAATCAGACAAACACCAGGCATCACCCTGGCACAACACCCCTCCATAGATAAGCACCACCTATATGATGACAAACACCTCAATAAACATGGCGTCAGCCTACTAGCGAAGGAATTCAAAGACTTAGTGCTCAACAGAGCCCCCGGGCCTAGACACCAAACAAGACAAAGAGTCATGGAAATAATACCCGACAACCGCCAATATCCAAGACAAAACTCCCCAAGGATGCCACCTATCAAGAAAAAGCCAACCAGAGCAACCCAGAGCACCGACATAGAGACAATAAAGAGAATAGAACATGCGGTCACTACAATGGCCACAACAGCAATGCACATAAACCAATACCTGGCCAAACTGCAACCAACCAAGAACCCAGCCCGTCCTCTGCAGGACAGCTCATTACAAGGTTTACCCACTTGTCACGGAGCAAAGGTATACGTCTTCTTCCGGATGGTCTTTTGAATCAACACGGACGCAAGAGGTCGGGAGACAACAGCAATTTATTGTAATCCACAAAGTTAGTAGCCGGCGGCGGTCACATCAACCGTAATAACAATAAGTCCACAGAAGTCACAATCCAATGATAACTTTGGTTCCTTGGTCCTGTAACTAAATCCTGGCTCTCTGCAGAGCTGTGCACAGGCCAGCTAACACATACTAACTCCAGCTACAACTATATACTAAGACTGTTACACCTATATCTGTGGGTGGGAAGGGCTGAGTCACAGATCCTTCCCCCCTCACCTATACCAAGGAGAGCAGACTCCCTGTCTACTATGGACAATGCACCATCCAACATCTTCTTGGAGACACTGATCAGATTATCTCCACCCATTGTCCTCACTGGTCCTCACTAGTTAGAGGTATTTGCATACAATGTGCTAACACACTAGACCCTAATCAGCCAACTACACATTGATGTATACAACAGGTTAGAGAATACATTCCACATGAAATATATATTACACATTGCCTATAGTATAGACTCTAACCATCCCGTGACAACCCCTCCCCCTCTCAAAACATGTGCATGACACAATTGGCCTACACAGGTAAATTGGGGAATGCACATCAGTCTGTATAGCTCATATGTCCTCCTGCCGGGATAACCCATCTGCGTTCTGGTGTTGGTTCCCTCGGCGGTACTGAATGGTAAAGTTGTAGAGTTGAAGGGCTGGCATCTGGCAGAAAATCCGGTCGATCCATGTTGGCGTCTCTCTGAGCTTGGCTTCGGGTCACTGCTCCCACAAAGTGGCACTGTAGATTTCCAACATCGTTGCCTAACAGAACATCGGCCGGCAGCCCGCTCATCACACCAATTGTGCATCGTTTTGGTCCATAACCATAGTCGAGTTCCACGGTAGCTTTAGGAATACGTTTCCGAGTACCTCCTGCCAACTCGATAGAAAGGCCAGGGCCCTCCTCTAGGGCCTCGGGTCGAACCACTCGGGGGTCCGCTACCGTTAGGAAAGCTCCCGAGTCCCGGAATCCAACAACTGTTCGGCCATCCAGTAGGACCTCCTGCAAGTGCTTCCGCTGAAGGTTTGCGGGATGTGTGGCGGAAATCTGAATCCCATAGACCCCTGGAGGTGGAACAGATGGGTCATTCATGGAGTCATCTGGAAATGGGGCCAAACTTTCTGTCCTAGGGGTGGTTCCCAGGTAGTGAATAGGCCGGGATGCCACGGTGGCCCGTGCCCCCATGTTAACAGGGCAACTAGCTTGCAAATGTCCAGGCCGCCCGCACCCAAAACATCTGCGCTCTAGCATTCTTCCAGTAGGTCGTTGTCTCGGGACAGGGTTGTTCATAGCTGGAGGCCGATGGGCTGGGGCAGGGGTAGAGGGGGAATTATAATCCTGAGGCCGGGCACGAAAGGTGGGTGGCTGGATGAAGGGTGTCTGGCGGACTGTGGTAGTTTTCCGCTCCTCTGCAAACAACCTCTTCCACTGCGGCTTGATGGTCAGGCCCTCATCTGCAAGGGAAGCAGCTTGCTCAACTGTGGCTGGGTTCCGTTCCAGCACCCACTCACGGATCTCAGCGGGGCACTGGGAAAAGAACTGTTCCTTAAGTATGACTTGGAGGACCTTATCGACTGTGACAGCCTCCTCTCCTTCTAGCCAGCGCTTGCATGCTTGCTTCAACTTGTGGGCGAACATGTGGAAGGAGCTTCCCCCATTGTAAGACAAAGAGCGGAACTGAACTCGGTAGGTCTCTGGAGTGACTGCATAATACTTCTGCACCGCTCTTTTAATGGCCTCATAGTCCCGCTGATCACTAGGGTCCATGGCTCTGAGAGCTTCCGCAGCCCCATCTCGTAGGTGCCCCACCAGATACCGGACCCAATCCTTCTCTGGGACTTCCATCAGGCGGCACTGGTGTTCGAAGTCCTGAAAATATCCATCAACATCCCCAGCCGCTTCATCAAAGGTCTTGAAGTGTTTATGGGACACATATGGTGGTTCTCTCACTGTTGGGCTGGGGGTCGACGTTTGATTATAATTCCTCGTAGTTATCTCAGCCATTCGCATTTCATGCGCCATTCTTTCCTTTTCATGCGCCATTCTCTGTTCCTCCTTCTCCGTTTCCTGAGCCCTCTGTAATGCTCTACTCCTTTGCTCTGCAGTTGCTTCTAGCCCCAGCACTGCCAATTCCTCCTCATACAAAACAACCCATCTGCTCTTTTGGGTCTGTACCTGCCGCTCCCATATCTCTACTGTCTCCTGGGGGCAGCCCTCCTCATGGTCGCTTTGCAGGGTCATCTCCTCCAGTGCCTCGATCAGTTGCTCTTTCGTTCTTCCCTGGTAACTCAGGTTTAGTTCCCGGGCCCTTAATTTTAGATTTGCCATAGTCCAGTTCCTGTATTCTGAGGTTGTGGCTCCATTAATCACTGAGCTGTTGTGGTCCATCTCGCTGTCCGCTGTTGGTCCCACCGCTGCCAACCAGTTGTCACTGAGCGAAGGTATACGTCTTCCTCCGGATGGTCTTTTGAATCAACACGGACGCAAGAGGTCGGGAGACAACAGCAATTTATTGTAATCCACAAAGTTAGTAGCCGGCGGCGGTCACATCAACCATAATAACAATAAGTCCACAGAAGTCACAATCCAATGATAACTTTGGTTCCTTGGTCCTGTAACTAAATCCTGGCTCTCTGCAGAGCTGTGCACAGGCCGGCTAACACATACTAACTCCAGCTACAACTATATACTAAGACTGTTACACCTATATCTGTGGGTGGGAAGGGCTGAGTCACAGATCCTTCCCCCCCTCACCTATACCAAGGAGAGCAGACTCCCTGTCTACTATGGACAATGCACCATCCAACATCTTCTTGGAGACACTGATCAGATTATCTCCACCCATTGTCCTCACTGGTCCTCACTAGTTAGAGGTATTTGCATACAATGTGCTAACACACTAGACCCTAATCAGCCAACTACACATTGATGTATACAACAGGTTAGAGAATACATTCCACATGAAATATATATTACACATTGCCTATAGTATAGACTCTAACCATCCCGTGACACCACTGAAGATGAAATCACTAACTATTAGTAGTTGGAACATACAAGGGCTGAACGCCTCAGCCTATAGATCTAAATCAAAAGATCCAGACTTCATAGACAGACTAAAAAACATAGACATTCAAATCCTTCTAGAGACATGGACCCGGGCAGATGACGAGTCCCAAACACCCATGGGCTACAAGGAATTCTCAGTGCCCGCCCAGAAAAATAAGACAACCAAACATGGCCGCCACTCAGGAGGCATACTAATTTGGTACAAGGAGGAGCTCAAAGAACACGTAAAAGCTACCAAACGTGGAACTAATCACATATGGATAAAAATAAGCAGCTCCATCCTCAGCGGCCAGCAAGACATCTATCTCTGTGCAGTATATATGCCCCCACCAGGGTCCCCCTACCACGACCCCGACACTTACGAGGTCCTACAAAGGGAAGCCGTCCATTTCCAACCCAAAGGCAGAGTACTAATATGCGGAGACCTGAATGCAAGGACAGGCACAGAGATAGACTACCTGCCCCCGGACGACAACCCACATACACACGGCAGTGAGATCCACCACCCAGAACCCACACAGACAAGAAGAAACAGCCAAGACAGAATTGTCAACAAGAGCGGGAGACAGCTGCTGAACATGTGCCAAAGCCTAAGACTGTACATAATAAACGGATGTACCACAGGCGATCCCAGAGGACGCTTCACACTAAACTCTCAAGTGGGCAACAGCGTGGTGGACTATGCCATTACAGACGCAGACCTGTCAGACATTGAAGACTTCACAATCGCACCTGACTCCCATCTATCAGACCACAACCAGATCCTACTATACATGAGAACCATGAACAAAACACCCACACATGAGCCCCAACAGTCCGGCCTCTACAACCTACCAAGACATTTCAAATGGGCCAACCACCAGGCCATAGAATATACCAACGCAATCAACCGACCCGAAATCAAGACACTGCTCACAAACTTCCATACAAACGCCTATCAGCCAGACCAACAGGGAGTCACCAGAGCTGTGAAGGATCTCAAGTACATCCTACAGACCACAGCAGAACTAGCAGGCCTGAAACCAACCAAACCAATAAGACAAACCAACAAACAGTCCCACAAATGGTTCGACAGCGACTGCAGAGCACTACGCCATACCCTAAGAACAGCCTCCAACCAAAAACACAGGGACCCCAACAACAAGGAGGTGAGGGAAGCCTACAAAAACCTATGCAAGCAATACAAGGGCACCCTCAGAGAGAAGAAACAGAGGTACCTCTCCAACAAAATAGAGCAACTAGAGGACTCCCTCCAGGACAGCTCATTCTGGGAGACCTGGCACCACATGGGCACAAACCCAAGAAAAACTCTCTCCACATCCAAAATGGCAATATATGGCTCAACTACTTCAGAGGTCTCTACAAAAACATCCCAGAAGAACTAACTCCAGAACAGCAACAGATAATCACCAACCACAGAGGCAAACAGAGAGCGGTACATTGAAAAATGGAGAAACGAAATAAATAACTCCAAGAAACTCACCGTATACCAATCCCTACAAAGGGACTACACCATGGCCACCTACCTGGAAAGAATACGCCACCCCAAGCACAGACAGACCCTGAGCCGGTACAGACTGAGCACCCACAACCTAGAGATAGAGACGAGGCGATACAGGCAGACGTACAAGCCACGGGAGAACAGACTGTGCCAGCACTGTGACCTGGGGGCCCTAGAAGACAAGACCCACTTCCTGCTACACTGCACCAAATACTCAGCTGTGAGGGCCGTCTACTACCAAAGACTCTCTGCCCACATCCCAGACTTCATATCTGCAGACGAGAAGAGGAAACTCTACATCCTACTGGGAGAAGAAGAGGCCACTGTGGAGATCGCTGCCCAATACGTGTCCAGCTGTCACCAAACGAGGAAGATGAGACTCCACGGACTGTTATATTTATCCCAATACACCCGCCCCACCCCACCCCCACCTCCAACCCCACCTCCAACCCCACCCCCCAATATAGCAGTCACCAACGAAGAGGAAGATGAGACTTCATGGACTGTTATATTTACCCCAATACACCCGCCCCACCCCACCTTCAACCCCACCCCCCCATATAGCGGTCACCAACGAAGAGGAAGATGAGACTCCATGGACTGTTATAACCCAAACCACCCCCGCATACCCCCCCCCCCGCCTACTTTACTAGCTTTGGCAATGCCAAATACCTATTCGGACGTGCCAATAAAGCATTTTTTGATTTGATTTGATTGATATATTAGTACATGGGTATGTCACTGTATAAGGAGGGGGCACATGTATATCACTGTATGGCGGTATATGTCTGCCATTATATATATGGGTACATGGGTCTGTCACTGTATATGGAGGGGGCACATGTATATCACTGTATGGCGGTATATGTCTGCCATTATATATATGGGTACATGGGTCTGTCACTGTATATGGAGGGGGCACATGTATATCACTGTATGGGGTATATGTCTGCCATTATATATATGGGTACATGGGTCTGTCACTGTATATGGAGGGGACACATGTATATCACTGTATGGGGGTATATGTCTGCCATTATATATATGGGTACATGGGTCTGTCACTGTATATGGAGGGGGCACATGTATATCACTGTATGGGGGTATATGTCTGCCATTATATATATGGGTACATGGGGCTGTCACTGTATATGGAGGGGGCACATGTATATCACTGTATGGGGTATATGTCTACCATTATATATATATGGGTATATGGGTCTGTCACTGTATATAGAGGGGGCACATGTATATCACTGTATGGGGGTATATGTGTCGTATGTCCGTCTCACAGCGGGGCGAGGTAGGACATAGTGTATATGAGTTCTTGGATATTAGAGAGCTCAGACGAAGGGACAATCCCAGACAGCAGTTGTTGCTAAGGTTTTACTTCTCCTGCTTTTCTTCACACAGTCTCCACAGCTATCACATACAGTACATGAGTCTTTCATAACAGATATCACTGTATACTGGCAGTTGTACTTATCACTGGGAAAGATGGATGTCTCAATCAGTTCTGGCCTTCAGCTGCTCAGCTAAACTCCCTTCTGTTCTCACTGTTCTGTTCTACAGTCCAGAGTTTCTAGCTTTGCTTCAGGACCAACATGGTGTCTCTTCCCTTTTCCTATTTACTCCCCTGGATCACTGTCTCCCTCCCAGCACACCCTGCTGTGTCAGTGACCACTTCCTGTGTCTCTTGTTAGAGCTTTAACTCCACAGGTGCTGGATGATTTTACATCATGACTGCAGTCTGTCTCTACCTGTCACACTCTCCCCCGCTAATTTCATGTCGTCCCTGACATTGGCCCAAAAATATGGCCTACGTATGGTTAATTTGGACCCAATTGGAACTGTCCTTACTCAAAGGTCAACACCCCTTTTTCCTGATTGTAGGACGTCTCCCACATCCAGGATCCCAGTATCTAACTGGTGGATGTCTCCATTGTCCCTTCTACTGTCCTTAGTGAAGTGATGTGAGACAGTGTCCATAGTACTTCCCTCAACATTAACACATCAATGATAACCATAACCTGACTAAACATAACATTAACAATAACCTTTTTTTCATTCTTCAGCTGGAGCTCTTCCTCCGTCTTCAACCAGCTCTGAACAACTATCCTCAAAGTAGGTTGACTCTAATCACAATAACCAAACCAGTCTATTCATCACAGTTAAAGTCCTCAGTAAAGTAGATTGTTGGTAGATACCACTCTGGTCGGTTTACCTGATCCTTAGGTGTCCACACCTTTCTGAACTGGACAGTTCTTGGTACTTCTCTTGGTTCTCCTAGAGTGTCATACGTCAGGATCACCGGTTTTCTTACTTCTCTACTTGATGCTTTCCTGCTGGGTAGTTCTCTTGATGATTCAGTCCTAGCAGCTCCAATAGTCTCTGCTTCCATGTCGCTTGTTAGTTCATTCTCTGATGTGTTCGGAACTGCATCTGTAGGTCCTTGCTCTTCCATTGGACAACCTATTTCTGCATCCTCTAGGGGTTCCTCTGCTCTTACCTCTTCAACCATTTCTTCAGTAACTGGTGACGGATCATCTGAGACCATACAATTATTGGGTGCATTTCGAGGTACAAACTCAGGAGCCTCAGGACATAACTCACTTTGTTGAGGAATGTTGGTTCCGCGTCTGTTCGGTATACGGAATACAAGGGTTTGATTTTCCTCATCTGAACTCTCACTGTCATCACTTCCATCAATAACTTCCTTCTTAAGTCGTTGTCTGAGAGGTTTTGATCGACGTTTATCAACTTCCTGAATGGCTTGCTGTGGTGGCAGGTAATCACATGGTAGGAGTAGATTTCGGTGCAATATTCTTGTTTTATTACCTCCTATTTCTGTTCTTACTTCATAAACAGGGCTGTCATCAGCTTTTCTCCTCACAACCACATAAACCTTCTCTTCCCAATATGATCGAAGTTTTCCTGGACCCCCTTTCTCTCGTAGGTTTCTGACTAACACACGACTTCCCGGTGTCAATTCTGCTCCATGACATCTTCTGTCATAGTATTCTTTGCTCTTTTTCTGCTCTTCCGCATTCACTTTTGATGCTATGTTGTAGGCTTCATTCATACGTTCCCTCCATACCCGGACATACTCGGGATACGTCTTGTATGTTTCTGAAACTGGGGTATCGAACATAATATCAATGGGTAGCCTTGGGGATCGACCAAACAAAAGGAAGAATGGCGAGTAACCTGTTGCTTCACTCTTGGTGCAGTTATAGGCATGTACCATTTTTGTTAAGGAATTCTTCCAATCTCTTTTCTCAGCAGTTGTCAGAGTCCTCAACATTGACAGTAATGTCCTATTGAAGCGTTCTACTTGTCCGTTTCCTTCTGGGTGATAGGGCGTAGTGTGCGATCTTTGGATTCTACAGTATTTCCCTAACTTGGCAAAGAGTTGGTTCTCAAACTCTCTTCCTTGGTCATGATGTAACTTGGTAGGAAATCCAAACTTCAGAGCAAAATCATTGAAGATCTTTTCTGCTGCTGTCCTGCCTGATTTATTAGTAGTGGCATACGCTTGAGCAAATCGAGTAAAATGGTCCATTACCACTAGGATGTATTCATATCCACCCTTGCACTGCTCCAGGTGTAGGAAGTCTATTGAAACCATTTCAAACGGGTAAGTAGTTTGGATGTGGCCCATGGGCGCTCTGGTCGCCTTGTTAGGATGTTTGTCTTTCAAACACCCACATTTTCTGGTCACAAAACTTTCGATATCTCTTTGCATATAGGGCCAGAAGAACCGTTCACGAATTAGGTTCACTGTTCTTTCTACTCCCAGGTGTCCCATCTCCTCATGGAGTTCTTTGAAAGCCAATCTGTGGTATACTCTGGGTAACACTAACTGTTGGTTCAGTCCTCTCTGACGGTATAAGATACCGTCTGAGCTGAAGTATAGCTTTGACCATTCTCTCAGTAAAGTAGTTACTTCTGGTGATTCTGACTCCCTCTCTCGTCTTCCTGGAACCCTGTTCTGGTCCATATACTGGAGGACTCTTCCAATTGTTTCATCTTCTTGTTGCGCTTTCCTGATAGATTCTTTTGACAGTTGTTGGAGGGACATGGAGGTATAATCTTGTTCCCTCACTTCCATAGCGCTTGCTACTGTCAATGGACACCACAGTGGTGTATATTCCTGCTTCTGAATTTCTATCGCCTGAGTGGTGCTCATAATGGTTCCCAGGCAGATTTCCTCTGAGCAAGCTTGCATAAACTCTTCAGGCTCTAACGGCATCCTAGACAATCCATCTGCATCAGTATTGCATCTTCCTGGCCTGTACTTAATACTGAAGTTGAAGTCAGCCAGTTCTGCTACCCACCTCTGACCAGTCGCATTCAGTTTTGCTGTCGTGAGGACATAGGTCAAAGGATTATTATCAGTGTAGACCTCAAACTCTTGACTGTAATACAGATAATCCCTAAATCGTTCGCAGATAGCCCACTTCATTGCAAGGAACTCGAGTTTCCCAGAATGTAGATGATAGTTTTTCTCAGCGGCTGTCAATGTTCTGGAACCATAGCCAATGACTCTTAGCTTGCCATTCTGTCGTTGATACAGGGCAGCTCCAAGCCCCACCTGAGAAGCATCACAGTGAAGGACGAAAGGGTGGTTAAAATCTGGATATCCCATGATGGGCGGTTTCACAAGATAATTCACTAGTTCTTCTAGTACTTCCTGGTGTCCTGCAGTCCAATTGATTGGTTGCTGCGCAGAAACAGTGTTTCTTTCCTTTGGCTGTGATCCGCCTCTGGTCTTTTTCCTATTTACTGATGTGGGTGAGCTGATTGGCGCGCCCAAGAGGGTATATAGTGGAGCTGCAATCCGGGAAAAGTTCTTGATGTATGTTCTGTAGTAGGAGAGAAATCCCAAGATCTTCCTCAACTCCCCCACTGTAGATGGAGGCTTGTCTTTCAATGACATTACTGGAGCGATCTCTGCTGGGTCCATGGTATAACCATCTCCAGACACGATTTTTCCCAGAAATCGAACCTGTCTCTTGAAGAGTTCACACTTCTTTGGTGTCAACTTTACTCCATGTTGCTGGTAACGTTGGAGTACTGATCTCACATGTTCGACATGTTCAGCAAAGGTCTTGCTGTGTACCACCGTATCGTCTAAGTAAGGCTGGCAAATGTCATCTCTTAATCCTTCTAAACATGTTTCCATACTTCTCTGGAATTCTGCAGGAGCAGAACTAAGTCCAAACGGTATACGGATCCACTCATACAGTCCCCATGGTGTGATGAAGGCTGTTAAATGTCGGCTGGACTCTTCCACAAAACCTTGGTGATAGGCCTTCCCTTGGTCAAGAACAGAGAACCAGGTACTTCCTGACAAGTTATCCAGCATGTCTTGAATTTTAGGGATTGGGTGCCGATCAGGGATTGACTTTCTATTCAGTTCCCTGTAGTCACAACAGAGTCTCAATGTACCATCTTTCTTCCTGACACATACGATCGGGGAGGAATAGGATGATTTAGACTTTTGGATCCATCCCCTGTTGATTAGATCCTGCAGGTATTCTTTCACTTCTTGGTGTAATGGTTTAGGTACAGACATATAACTTTTAGTTACTGGGGTAGTGTCTCTCAAATTGATCTTCAGGTTCAATGAGGGTATACAGCCTATGTCAGAGTCATCTTTAGAGAATGCATGGCATTCTTCCCTCAGCATCTGTTTCACTACCGGCAGTTCTTCAGCACTCAGCTGTTCCAGAGGTACTGGGGGATCCCACAGTTCTGGTGTAGTTTGTACAGGTCTTTCGACTAGACAACCATTGTTACTGGGTTGTACCACCGAATTCATGGAAGAGAACTGCGCTGGTCTCACATTGGCAGGATACACAGTCTTAATGGTTTCTAGATGGCCTAACACAGTTTTGGGGTTCAGCCTCACTTCATGCTTTGTCGCATTTCTCACCAACACAGCCACCCGAGCAAAACCACCAGTAGGTATAGTCAATATGGTCTCACCTTGGATAATGCCCTCAGGAAGATCTGAAGAGTCTTTCGGTACAAACAGTCTCTCTTGTGGTTTTCTTCCTGGTTCCATTCGTACACCACACTTCACTCTCACCGTTCTATTTGCAGGAATGATGGTTGGACGCGAGCCGAGTTTGACTTCCTTCAACCTCACTGTGTTCTGTGCTTCCTTTATCCTGCTGACTACCTTCTCCGCTTCCCTGCTAGATATGGTAAACGAGGTGGCTATAGCATCTATTAACGGTGTCAAGGAATTAGTTCGCTGAATGACCTCATTGATCACATTGTACCCAAGGATCGGTTCTTCAGCCACCTTTGGATCACTTGTGACTAGAAAGGGTACGAGTAACTCAATAGCGTTGTTCTTCTTAGCTTTCAGCTGAAACATCACTTCCACCCAACCTAGAAAAGGGATTTCAGTTTGGTTCACAGCTCGACCACAGAGTTCTACAGGACCCATGAGTTCTGCAACTGGATGAAGACAAGTTTGCGGCAAATGACTCCTTCTCCAATCTTCATTTATAATGCTGGCTTGAGCTCCTGTGTCCCACAAAGCTTTCACTAGGAGTCCATTTAGCTTACATTGAATCAAGCACTTCTCACCAATTAGGCTAATGAGTCTGTCTTCACTACCTGAGAACTGTCCTTGGTTCTGGGGATGCCTGATCAGACTATCACACTGATCGCCGAGTGGTTGATGCCCCTGTCCGCCTTGCTGTAACTGTTGAAGACGATCACATACCTGGGGATAAGACTGATACAACTTCTGTATATCTGAAGCTGTTCTGGGGAGGGGTGGTGTTTGTTTTTGGGACTTCATCTGCTTAGAAGATCGTGACTTTGGACATCCACTGGCATAATGCCCTTCTTCACCACACCCCCAACAATGGACACAGGCGGCACTTCGATTTGACACTCGACATGCTTCACAAGCAGGTCGTCTTCTGTTCTGAAAAACCCCTCCAGATCTGACTGGTCTTGGCTCTGGTTTAGCGCGAATCAACTTTTTCACTTCCGCTAATTCAGCTCGGAGTTCCCCAAATGCTTTCTCCCAATTAGTGTCGGCTGTTCTCTCTATCAAAGATGATTTGGTGTGCACCGCATGTGTAGGAGAATCTTCTCGCCTACCTTCCGGCTGATCACTAGACATATTCATTTTCAGCTGGCTCAGCTTGGTCATTTTAGTTATAGAGCCCTTCTTTAACTTTTGTTCACTCTCTGACTCTAAGCTAGCTGCCTCGTTCATCTTCTCAATTAAGATTTCATCTGGAATGTTAGGATCTTCCAGGTACTGCTTCATTTGCAACTTTATGTCTTTACTTATTAACCCGGTTCCTAAAGATCTCAAAAACTTCTTCTGTACTAGTCCTGCATCAAACCTTTCCTCTGCATCTACTTCGCTGGATGCAAACAACAGCTTGTCTTTGAGTTCTATGGCTCTGAACAAGAAACTTTGAGGAGATTCCTTGGTATCTTGAGAGATGTTGATGAGTCTATGGAACAGCTCTAAGGTGTTTTCTTCTTTGTAGTGCCCTTTTAAGATCATTTTCAGTTGTGGTAAGGTCAAGTGACTTTTCATTTCTAGCATGTTCCGCAAATTCAGTCCTGGGCTTATAGCTTTTACCACTGCCTCGATAATTTCTTCCGGCAGATAGCCTTTCTGCAATCCTGCCTCTATCTGGTGCATCAGGTTTGTGTAAGACAGTTTCTCTTTTTGTTCACGTTCTCCAATCTGTCCCACGATCTTGAAATCTTTCCTGATAGTGATTTGTGATGCTAAAGAGGTCTGTTGTCTTGACTTCCCTAACCTGGGTGGGCTACAAGTTCTGCTGGGTTCTGCTGCTTGTTCAGGGGATTTGGTTGATTCTTGCACAGCTCTCTTCAATGCTACCAATTGCTCTTTTAATTCCTGCAGCTCAGTCTGTGGAAGGGATTTCTCCCTCTCAGTGTCTCGCACTGCCTCTTTACTCCCCGGTCTCAAACTGGTGATGAACTTCATTAAATCATTAAGGAATGTGCACAAGACATCCTCCTCCTCCTCACTATCCCCTAGCTCATCCATCTGCTTGTTGATGGCTGTTAAGAGCTGTCTGTGGTTGCATGTCTTAGAGACCTGTTCTTCTGGCACCTTCACATGTGCAGCTACAGCGCCCAGTTCCTCATAAGTCAATTGAAGGAGCAACGTACTGATGCTGTTAAGCCGTGTCTCAACATCCATAGCTGTCTGTTTGATACTGTGTCTTTAATTGTTGTGGCAGTCTTTACTCAGAATCCCACCGCTGGCAGTCTGATCTTGTCTCTAAATATCCCCGTACGGGCCACCAATGTCGTATGTCCGTCTCACAGCGGGGCGAGGTAGGACATAGTGTATATGAGTTCTTGGATATTAGAGAGCTCAGACGAAGGGACAATCCCAGACAGCAGTTGTTGCTAAGGTTTTACTTCTCCTGCTTTTCTTCACACAGTCTCCACAGCTATCACATACAGTACATGAGTCTCTCATAACAGATATCACTGTATACTGGCAGTTGTACTTATCACTGGGAAAGATGGATGTCTCAATCAGTTCTGGCCTTCAGCTGCTCAGCTAAACTCCCTTCTGTTCTCACTGTTCTGTTCTACAGTCCCGAGTTTCTAGCTTTGCTTCAGGACCAACATGGTGTCTCTTCCCTTTTCCTATTTACTCCCCTGGATCACTGTCTCCCTCCCAGCACACCCTGCTGTGTCAGTGACCACTTCCTGTGTCTCTTGTTAGAGCTTTAACTCCACAGGTGCTGGATGATTTTACATCATGGCTGCAGTCTGTCTCTACCTGTCACATATGTCTGCCATTATATATATGGGTACATGGGTCTGTCACTGTATATGGAAGGGGCACATGTATATCACTGTATGGGGGTATATGTCTGCCATTATATATATGGGTACATGTCTGTGACTGTATATGGAGGCGGCACATGTATATCACTGTATGGGGGTATAGGTCTACCATTATATATATGGGTACATGGGTCTGTCACTGTATATGAAGGGGGCACATGTATATCACTGTATGGGGGTATATGTCTGCCATTATATATATGGGTACATGGGTCTGTAACTGTATATGGAGGGGGCACATGCATATCACTGTATGGGGGTAAATGTCTGCCTATATATATATATATATATATATATATATATATATATATATATATATATGGGTACATGGGTCTGTCACTGTATATTGAGGGGGCACATGTATATCACTGTATGGGGTATATGTCTGCCATTATATATATGGGTACATGGGGCTGTCACTGTATATGGAGGGGGCACATGTATATCACTGTATGGGGGGATATGTCTGCCATTATATATATGGGTACATGGGTCTGTCACTGTATATGGAGGGGTCACATGTATATAACTGTATGGGGGGGGATATGTCTGCCATTATATATATGGGTACATGGGTCTGTCACTGTATATGGAAGGGGCACATGTATATCACTGTATGGGGGTATATGTCTGCCATTATATATATGGGTACATGTCTGTGACTGTATATGGAGGCGGCACATGTATATCACTGTATGGGGGTATAGGTCTACCATTATATATATGGGTACATGGGTCTGTCACTGTATATGAAGGGGGCACATGTATATCACTGTATGGGGGTATATGTCTGCCATTATATATATGGGTACATGGGTCTGTCACTGTATATGGAGGGGGCACATGTATTTCATTGTATGGCGGTATATGTATGCCATTATATATATATATATATATATATAGGTACATGGGTCTGTCACTGTATATGGAAGGGGCACATGTATATCACTGTATGGGGGTATATGTCTGCCATTATATATATGGGTACATGGGTCTGTCACTGTATATGGAGGAGGTACATGTATATCCCTGTATGGCGGTATATGTCTGCCATTATATATATGGGTACATGGGTCTGTCACTGTATATGGAGGGGGCACATGTATATTCCTGTATGGCGGTATATGTCTGCCATTATATATATGGGTACATGGGTCTTTCACTGTATATCAGCCAGACCAACAGGGAGTCACCAGAGCTGTGAAGGATCTCAAGTACATCCTACAGACCACAGCAGAACTAGCAGGCCTGAAACCAACCAAACCAATAAGACAAACCAACAAACAGTCCCACAAATGGTTCGACAGCGACTGCAAAGCACTACGCCATACCCTAAGAACAGCCTCCAACCAAAAACACAGGGACCCCAACAACAAGGAGGTGAGGGAAGCCTACAGCAATCTATGCAAGCAATACAAGGGCACCCTCAGAGAGAAGAAACAGAGATACCTCTCCCACAAAATCGAGCAACTAGAGGACTCCCTCCAGTCCTGGGAGACCTTCCACCACATGGGCACAAAGCCCAAGAAAAACTCTCTCCACATCCAAAATGGCAATATCTGGCTCAACTACTTCAGAGGTCTCTACAAAAACATCCCAGAAGAAGAACTAACTCCAGAACAGCAACAGATAATCACCAAACTGAGGGACATGGAGAAAGTCATCAAAGACTTCCAGAACCCTCTGGACTCACCAATCACCATAAAAGATATACAGGAAAGAATTGTCCTGCTGAAAGGCAAAAAGGCCAGTGGCCCTGACGGCATCCTACCAGAGATGATCAAATACAGCCCTCCAGCAATACACGCGGCACTGGCAAAGCTATTCACCCTCGTGCTCAATGCTGGACACTTCCCCGAAGACTGGAACAAAGGGCTCATAACCCCCATCTACAAGAATGGGGACCAATATGACCCCAACAACTACAGAGGGATCTGCGTCAGCAGCACGCTGGGGAAACTGTTCAACAGCATCATCAATAACAGAATCCTCACCTTCCTCACACAACACGGGGTCCTCAGCAAGAGCCAAGCAGGGTTCATGCCAAACCACCGCACCACAGACCATATCTACACCCTGCACAGCCTCATCAAGACGCACGTCCACAACACCAGAAGAGGCAAGATATTCGCCTGCTTCGTGGACTTTAAGAAGGCGTTTGATTCAGTATGGCACCCAGGCCTACTTCTAAAACTCCTAGAGAGTGGAATAGGAGGAAGAACGTACGACGTCATCAAGAGCTCCTACACCGGAAACCAGTGCAGTGTGAAGGTGAATGGGAAAAGGACAGCATACTTCCAACAGGCCCGAGGGGTCAGACAAGGCTGTAGCCTGAGCCCAACGCTCTTCAACATCTATATCAATGAACTGGCTACAGCCCTGGAGGCCTCACCAACCCCAGGCCTCACCCTGAACAATCGAGAGGTAAAGTTCCTGCTGTATGCCGATGACCTCCTACTCCTGGCCCCCACCGAGAAAGACCTCCAAGAAAGCCTGTCAGTGCTGGAAAAATTCAGCACCACATGGGCCCTACCCATCAACCAGAAGAAGACCAAAATCATGGTATTTCAGAAGAAGGGCCACAATAAAGCCTCCACCACCCCACAATTCACACTGAACGGCTCCACACTGGAGAAAACCAACAGCTACACCTACCTGGGGCTGGAGCTCAGCCAATCAGGAAGCTTCAAAGCAGCAATAGAAACCCTGAAAGCAAAAGCCTGCAGAACCTTCTACGCCATCAGAAGACAACTGTACCACCTCAAACCACCGGTGAGGGTCTGGCTGAAGATATTTGACGCTGTCATCTCCCCGATCCATCTCTATGGCAGCGAGGTTTGGGGCCCAGCCACCTACCCAGACCAGTCAAGGTGGGATTCCAGCCCAACAGAGAACTTCCACCTGGAGTTCTGCAAATACCTGCTCCATGTCCATCGCAACACCACCAACATAGCCTGCAGGGCAGAGCTAGGCAGACTCCCCCTATGGCTCACCATACAGAAGAGGGCGCTAGCTTTCCAGGCACACATCCAGGTGAGCAAGCCTAACTCCTACCACCACCAAGCTTGGCTAAGCCACCTGAGCAAACCAGACATTCAACAACCAAACAGCAGCCAACCACCAAACCAAAAACACCAACAGATGATAACCAAGGCCGAAATAAAGGCGACCACAGAGGCAAACAGAGAGCGGTACATTGAAGAATGGAGAAATGAAATAAATAACTCCAAGAAACTCACCGTGTACCAATCCCTACAAAGGGACTACACCATGGCCACCTACCTGGAGAGAATACGCCACCCCAAGCACAGACAGACCCTGAGCCGGTACAGACTGAGCGCCCACAACCTAGAGATACAGACGGGGCGATACAGGCAGACGTACAAGCCACGGGAGAAGAGACTGTGCCAACACTGTGACCAGAGGGCCCTAGAAGACGAGACCCACTTCCTGCTACACTGCACCAAATACTCAGCTGTGAGGGCCGTCTACTACCAAAGACTCTATGCCCACATCCCAGACTTCATATCTGCAGACGAGAAGAAGAAACTCTACATCCTACTGGGAGAAGAAGAGGCCACTGTGGAGATCGCTGCCCAATACGTGTCCAGCTGTCACCAAACAAGAGGAAGATGAGACTCTATGGACTGTTATATTTATCCCAAAACACCCCCCCCCCACCTCCCCATATAGCAGCCACCAACGAAGAGGAAGATGAGACTCCACGGACTGTTATACCCCAAACCAACCGCCCTGCCCCACCCCACCTCCAACCCCCCCCATATAGCAGTCACCAACAAAGCGGAAGATGAGACTCCATGGACTGTTATAACCCAAACCCCCCCCCATACCCACCACCCACCCAACCCAACTCCCCCACCCACCCACTTTACTAGCTTTGGCAATGCCAAATACCTATTCGGACGTGCCAATAAAGCATTTTTTGATTTGTATATGGAGGGGGCACATGTATATCACTGTATGGGGGTAAATGTCTGCCATTATATATATATATGGGTACATGGGTCTGTCACTGTATATGGAGGGGGCACATGTATATCACTGTATGGGGGTATATGTCTGCCATTATATATATATGGGTACATGGGTCTGTCACTGTATATGGAGGGGGCACATGTATATCACTGTATGGGGGTATATGTCTGCCATTATATATATGGGTACATGGGTCTGTCACTGTATATGGAGGGGGCACATGTATATCACTGTATAGGGTATATGTCTGCCATTATATATATGGGTACATGGGTCTGTAACTGTATATGGAGGGGGCACATGTATATCACTGTATGGCGGTATATGTTTGCCATTATATGTATGGGTACATGGGTCTGTCACTGTATATGGAGGGGGCACCTGTATATCACTGTATGGGGGTATATGTCTACCAATATATATTTGGGTACATGGGTCTGTCACTGTATATGGAGGGGGCACATGTATATCACTGTATGGGGGTATATGTCTGCCATTATATATATGGGTACATGTCTGTGACTGTATATGGAGGCGGCACATGTATATCACTGTATGGGGGTATATGTCTGCCATTATATATATGGGTACATGGGTCTGTCACTGTATATGGAGGGGGCACATGTATATCACTGTATGGGGGTATATGTCTACCATTATATATATGGGTACATGGGTCTGTCACTGTATATGGAGGGGGCACATGTATATCACTGTATGGGGGTATATGTCTGCCATTATATATATGGGTACATGGGTCTGTAACTGTATATGGAGGGGGCACATGCATATCACTGTATGGGGGTAAATGTCTGCCAATATATATATATGGGTACATGGGGCTGTCACTGTATATGGAGGGGGCACATGTATATCACTGTATGGGGGTATATGTCTGCCATTATATATATGGGTACATGGGTCTGTCATTGTATATGGAGGGGGCACATGTATATCACTGTATGGCGGTATATGTATGCCATTATATATTTGGGTACATGGGTCTGTCACTGTATATGGAGGGGTCACATGTATATAACTGTATGGGGGGGATATGTCTGCCATTATATATATGGGTACATGGGTCTGTCACTGTATATGGAGGGGGCACATGTATATCACTGTATGGGGGTATATGTCTGCCATTATATATATGGCTACATGGGTCTGTCACTGTATATGGAGGGGGCACATGTATATCACTGTATGGGGGTATATGTCTGCCATTATATATATGGGTACATGGGTCTGTCACTGTATATGGAGGGGGCACATGTATATCACTGTATGGGGTATATGTCTGCCATTATATATATGGGTACATGGGTCTGTCACTGTATATGGAGGGGGCACATGTATTTCATTGTATGGCGGTATATGTATGCCATTATATATATATATATATATATATATATATATATATATGGGTACATGGGTCTGTCACTGTATATGGAAGGGGCACATGTATATCACTGTATGGGGGTATATGTCTGCCATTATATATATGGGTACATGGGTCTGTCACTGTATATGGAGGGGGCACATGTATATCACTGTATGGGGGTAAATGTCTGCCATTATATATATATATGGGTACATGGGTCTGTCACTGTATATGGAGGGGGCACATGTATATCACTGTATGGGGGTATATGTCTGCCATTATATATATATGGGTACATGGGTCTGTCACTGTATATGGAGGGGGCACATGTATATCACTGTATGGGGATATATGTCTGCCATTATATATATGGGTACATGGGTCTGTCACTGTATATGGAGGGGGCACATGTATATCACTGTATAGGGTATATGTCTGCCATTATATATATGGGTACATGGGTCTGTCACTGTATATGGAGGGGGCACCTGTATATCACTGTATGGGGGTATATGTCTACCATTATATATATATATGGGTACATGGGGCTGTCACTGTATATGGAGGGGGCACATGTATATCACTGTATAGGGTATATGTCTGCCATTATATATATGGGTACATGGGTCTGTAACTGTATATGGAGGGGGCACATGTATATCACTGTATGGGGGTATATCTCTGCCATTATATGTATGGGTACATGGGTCTGTCATTGTATATGGAGGGGGCACATGTATATCACTGTATGGGGGATATGTCTGCCATTATATATTTGGGTACATGGGTCTGTCACTGTATATGGAGGGAGCACATGTATATCACTGTATAGGGTATATGTCTGCCATTATATATATGGGTACATGGGTCTGTAACTGTATATGGAGGGGGCACATGTATATCACTGTATGGCGGTATATGTTTGCCATTATATATATGGGTACATGGGTCTGTCACTGTATATGGAGGGGGCACCTGTATATCACTGTATGGGGGTATATGTCTACCAATATATATTTGGGTACATGGGTCTGTCACTGTATATGGAGGGGGCACATGTATATCACTGTATGGGGGTATATGTCTGCCATTATATATATGGGTACATGGGTCTGTCACTGTATATGGAGGGGGCACATGTATATCACTGTATGGGGGTATATGTCTGCCATTATATATATGGGTACATGGGTCTGTAACTGTATATGGAGGGGGCACATGTATATCACTGTATGGGGGTATATGTTTGCCATTATATGTATGGGTACATGGGTCTGTCACTGTATATGGAGGGGGACATGTATATCACTGTATGGGGGTATATGTCTACCAATATATATTTGGGTACATGGGTCTGTCACTGTATATGGAGGGGGCACATGTATATCACTGTATGGGGGTATATCTCTGCCATTATATGTATGGGTACATGGGTCTGTCACTGTATATGGAAGGGGCACATGTATATCACTGTATGGGGGTATATGTCTGCCATTATATATATGGGTACATGTCTGTGACTGTATATGGAGGCGGCACATGTATATCACTGTATGGGGGTATAGGTCTACCATTATATATATGGGTACATGGGTCTGTCACTGTATATGAAGGGGGCACATGTATAGTACTGTATGGGGGTATATGTCTACCATTATATATATGGGTACATGGGTCTGTAACTGTATATGGAGGGGGCACATGCATATCACTGTATGGGGGTAAATGTCTGCCAATATATATATATATGGGTACATGGGGCTGTCACTGTATATGGAGGGGGCACATGTATATCACTGTATGGGGGTATATGTCTGCCATTATATATATGGGTACATGGGTCTGTCATTGTATATGGAGGGGGCACATGTATATCACTGTATGGCGGTATATGTATGCCATTATATATATGGGTACATGGGTCTGTCACTGTATATGGAGGGGGCACATGTATATCACTGTATGGGGGTATATGTCTGCCATTATATATATGGCTACATGGGTCTGTCACTGTATATGGAGGGGGCACATGTATATCACTGTATGGGGTATATGTCTGCCATTATATATATGGGTACATGGGTCTGTCACTGTATATGGAGGAGGCACATGTATATCACTGTATGGCGGTATATGTCTGCCATTATATATATGGGTACATGGGTCTGTCACTGTATATGGAAGGGGCACATGTATATCACTGTATGGCGGTATATGTATGCCATTATATATATGGGTACATGGGACTGTCACTGTATATGGAGGGGGCACATGTATATCACTGTATGGGGGTATATGTCTGCCATTATATATATGGGTACATGGGTCTGTCACTGTATATGGAGGGAGCACATGTATATCACTGTATGGGGGTATATGTCTGCCATTATATATATGGGTACATGGGTCTGTCACTGTATATGGAGGGGGCACATGTATATCACTGTATGGGGTATATGTCTGCCATTATATATATGGGTACATGGGTCTGTCACTGTATATGGAGGGGGCACATGTATTTCATTGTATGGCGGTATATGTATGCCATTATATATATATATATATATATATATATATGGGTACATGGGTCTGTCACTGTATATGGAAGGGGCACATGTATATCACTGTATGGGGGTATATGTCTGCCATTATATATATGGGTACATGGGTCTGTCACTGTATATGGAGGGGGCACATGTATATCACTGTATGGGGGTAAATGTCTGCCATTATATATATATATGGGTACATGGGTCTGTCACTGTATATGGAGGGGGCACATGTATATCACTGTATGGGGGTATATGTCTGCCATTATATATATGGGTACATGGGTCTGTCACTGTATATGGAGGGGGCACATGTATATCACTGTATGGGGGTATAGGTCTACCATTATATATATGGGTACATGGGTCTGTCACTGTATATGAAGGGGGCACATGTATAGTACTGTATGGGGGTATATGTCTACCATTATATATATGGGTACATGGGTCTGTAACTGTATATGGAGGGGGCACATGCATATCACTGTATGGGGGTAAATGTCTGCCAATATATATATATATGGGTACATGGGGCTGTCACTGTATATGGAGGGGGCACATGTATATCACTGTATGGGGGTATATGTCTGCCATTATATATATGGGTACATGGGTCTGTCATTGTATATGGAGGGGGCACATGTATATCACTGTATGGCGGTATATGTATGCCATTATATATATGGGTACATGGGTCTGTCACTGTATATGGAGGGGGCACATGTATATCACTGTATGGGGGTATATGTCTGCCATTATATATATGGCTACATGGGTCTGTCACTGTATATGGAGGGGGCACATGTATATCACTGTATGGGGTATATGTCTGCCATTATATATATGGGTACATGGGTCTGTCACTGTATATGGAGGGGGCACATGTATTTCATTGTATGGCGGTATATGTATGCCATTATATATATATATATATATATATATATATATATATATATATATATATATATGGGTACATGGGTCTGTCACTGTATATGGAAGGGGCACATGTATATCACTGTATGGGGGTATATGTCTGCCATTATATATATGGGTACATGGGTCTGTCACTGTATATGGAGGGGGCACATGTATATCACTGTATGGGGGTAAATGTCTGCCATTATATATATATATGGGTACATGGGTCTGTCACTGTATATGGAGGGGGCACATGTATATCACTGTATGGGGGTATATGTCTGCCATTATATATATGGGTACATGGGTCTGTCACTGTATATGGAGGGGACACATGTATATCACTGTATGGGGGTAAATGTCTGCCATTATATATATATATGGGTACATGGGTCTGTCACTGTATATGGAGGGGGCACATGTATATCACTGTATGGGGGTATATGTCTGCCATTATATATATGGGTACATGGGTCTGTCACTGTATATGGAGGGGGCACATGTATATCACTGTATGGGGGTATATGTCTGCCATTATATATATATGGGTACATGGGTCTGTCACTGTATATGGAGGGGGCACCTGTATATCACTGTATGGGGGTATATGTCTACCATTATATATATATGGGTACATGGGGCTGTCACTGTATATGGAGGGGGCACATGTATATCACTGTATGGGGGGATATGTCTGCCATTATATATATGGGTACATGGGTCTGTCACTGTATATGGAGGGGGCACATGTATATCACTGTATAGGGTATATGTCTGCCATTATATATATGGGTACATGGATCTGTTACTGTATATGGAGGGGGCACATGTATATCACTGTATGGCGGTATATGTTTGCCATTATATGTATGGGTACATGGGTCTGTCACTGTATATGGAGGGGGCACCTGTATATCACTGTATGGGGGTATATGTCTACCAATATATATTTGGGTACATGGGTCTGTCACTGTATATGGAGGGGGCACATGCATATCACTGTATAGGGTATATGTCTGCCATTATATATATGGGTACATGGGTCTGTAACTGTATATGGAGGGGCACATGTATATCACTGTATGGGGGTATATCTCTGCCATTATATGTATGGGTACATGGGTCTGTCATTGTATATGGAGGGGGCACATGTATATCACTGTATGGGGGATATGTCTGCCATTATATATTTGGGTACATGGGTCTGTCACTGTATATGGAGGGGGCACATGTATATAACTGTATGGCGGTATATGTTTGCCATTATATATATGGGTACATGGGTCTGTCACTGTATATGGAGGGGGCACCTGTATATCACTGTATGGGGGTATATGTCTACCAATATATATATGGGTACATGGGTCTGTCACTGTATATGGAGGGGGCACATGTATATCACTGTATAGGGTATATGTCTGCCATTATATATATGGGTACATGGGTCTGTCACTGTATATGGAGGGGGCACATGTATATCACTGTATAGGGTATATGTCTGCCATTATATATATGGGTACATGGGACTGTCACTGTATATGGAGGGGGCACATGAATATCACTGTATGGCGGTATATGTCTGCCATTATATATATATGGGTACATGGGTCTGTCACTGTATATGGAGGGGGCACATGTATATCACTGTATGGGGGGATATGTCTGCCATTATATATATATGGGTACATGGGTCTGTCACTGTATATGGAGGGGGCACATGTATATCACTGTATGGCGGTATATGTCTGCCATTATATATATATGGGTACATGGGTCTGTCACTGTATATGGAGGGGGCACATGTATATCACTGTATGGGGGTATATGTCTGCCATTATATATTTGGATACATGGGTCTGTCACTGTATATGGAGGGGGCACATGTATATCACTGTATGGCGGTATATGTCTGCCATTATATATATATGGGTACATGGGTCTGTCACTGTATATGGAGGGGGCACATGTATATCACTGTATGGGGGGATATGTCTGCCATTATATATATCTTGTTTTTTTTTATGGTAGAGTTGGAAGGGACCTCAAGGGCCATCGGGTCCAACCCCCTGCGAGTGCAGGTTTTCCTAAATCATCCCAGCTATATGTTTATCCAGATTCCGCTTGAAGATTTCCATTGATGGAGCGCCCACCACCTCCCGTGGCAGCCTATTCCACTCTCTCACTACCCTCACTGTCAGAAAGTTTTTCCTAATGTCTAATCTGTATCTCTTTTCCTTTAGTTTCATCCCATTGCTTCTTGTACTTCCTTGTGCTAATGAGAATAGGGTAGATCCAGTGTCGGACTGGGGTGTCTAGGGCCCACCAGTGGAATTATTTCTAGGGGCCCACCATCAGGATCCCTGCAAACCAGCGATACCAAGACAGGGCGGTTGAAGGTAATAACATATCAGGAGCCATGCTGCTCACCCGCCATACAATGTGCAATACTGCACTACCTAAACCTATTGCTACATACTGTATGGAAAGTGAACAGCGTGGCTCCTAGAAATGTTACCATTACTTATAGCCGCGCTGTCCTGGAACAGCTGATCTGCAGAGGTCCTGGCTGTTGTGTCATCACAGATGTAATATTGATAGTCTATCCCAGGGGTAAGGAACGTACGGCTCTCCAGCTGTTGCAAAACTACAACTCCCAGCATGCATATTGGCTCTGCTGTTCTGGGAACTCCCAGGACTGGTACCAGAAGTGGCTCCATACAGCTGATCGGTCTGAGGGCTGGGTGTCGGCCCCCTACAGATCAGGCATTTATAGCCTATTCTGACGATAAACCATAGAAAATTATGCCTGGACAACCCCTTTAATTTTCCCCCCAAATGACCCACACTTTAAAGAGGTTGTCCAGCATAATTTATTTTTTTTGGTTTATAATTAGTTCTGGGAGGAGAAAAACAAAGTACACATAAAAAAAACCCCAATCATCTGTTCCCAGTGCTCCGGTCCTGCAATTCTGCTGCTAGTTACATGCCGGACTGGACCACACTGGGAGACACTGGGACAGGCAGACTTCCCCCTGCACACTCCGATCGGAAGTGTGCTTAAAAAAATAGAAAGTGTTTTTAAGGGCTCGTTCACATCTGCGCCCGAGGTCGCCGCCCTGCAGGCATTTTTCAAACCCATTCAAATGAAGTGTGTGTCCGTAAGCTCCTGTGAGCGTTTTGTGCTCACCACGGCGAAACGTTTTTTTTTTAACCAGACACAGAGTCGGACATGCAGGACTTTGTGTCTGGTTTAAAAAAAAAACGGTTTTGCCGCAGAGAACATAAAACACTCACCGGCGCTCACCGCCAGACTCGAACCGATAGGTTTCCGTCTTCTACATGCAGAAGATGGAAACCTCAGAATGGAGACCAGACGCTGGTGTGAACCTAGTGTTAGCTGTGTTTTGCTCAGTAGGGCCTAATCCTTAGTGGCTCCTGCACACGGTATTATCCCCCATAGTGGCCCCTGCACACAGTATTGTCCCCCAGAGCGGCCCCTGCACACAGTATTATCCCCCATAGTGGCCCCTGCACACAGTATTGTCCCCCAGAGCGGCCCCTGCACACAGTATTACACCCCAGAGTGGCCCCTGCACACAGTATTATCCCCCAGAGCAGCCCCTGCACACAGTATTACACCCCAGAGTGGCCCCTGCACACAGTATTACACCCCAGAGCGGCCCCTGCACACAGTATTACACCCCAGAGTGGCCCCTGCACACAGTATTATCCCCCAGAGCAGCCCCTGCACACAGTATTACACCCCAGAGTGGCCCCTGCACACAGTATTACACCCCAGAGCGGCCCCTGCACACAGTATTACACCCCAGAGCGGCCCCTGCACACAGTATTACACCCCAGAGCGGCCCCTGCACACAGTATTACACCCCAGAGCGGCCCCTGCACACAGTATTACACCCCAGAGCGGCCCCTGCACACAGTATTATGCCCCATAGTGGCCCCTGCACACAGTATTATGTCCCTCAGTGGCCTCTGTACACAGTATTATGCGCCATAGTAGCCCCTGCACACAGTATTATGTCCCTCAGTGGCCTCTGTACACAGTATTATGCGCCATAGTAGCCCCTGCACACAGTATTATGTCCCATAGTGGCCCCTGCGCACAGTATTATGTCCCATAGTGGCCCCTGCACGCAGTATTATGCCCCATAGTGGCCCCTGCACGCAGTATTATGCCCCATAGTGGCCCCTGCACACAGTATTATACCCCACAGTGGCCCCTGCACACAGTATTATGTCCCATAGTGGCCCCTGCACACAGTATTATACCCATAGTGGCCCCTGCACACAGTATTATGTCCCATAGTGGCCCCTGCACACAGTATTATGTCCCATAGTGGCCCCTGCACACAGTATTATGTCCCATAGTGACCCCTGCACACAGTATTATGTCCCATAGTGGCCCCTGCACACAGTATTATGTCCCATAGTGGCCCCTGCACACAGTATTATCCCCCATAGTGGCCCCTGCACACAGTATTATGTCCCATAGTGGCCCCTGCACACAGTATTATCCCCCATAGTGGCCTCTGCACACAGTATTATGTCCCATAGTGACCCCTGCACACAGTATTATCCCCCATAGTGGCCTCTGCACACAGTATTATGTCCCATAGTGACCCCTGCACACAGTATTATCCCCCATAGTGGCCTCTGCACACAGTATTATGTCCCATAGTGGCCCCTGCACACAGTATTATCCCCCATAGTGGCCCCTGCACACAGTATTATGTCCCATAGTGGCCCCTGCACACAGTATTATGTCCCATAGTGACCCCTGCACACAGTATTATACCCCATAGTGTCCCCTGCACACAGTATTATGTCCCATAGTGTCCCCTGCACGCAGTATTATGCCCCATAGTGACCCCTACACACAGTATTATGTCCCATAGTGACCCCTGCACACAGTATTATCCCCCATAGTGGCCTCTGCACACAGTATTATACCCCATAGTGGCCCCTGCACACAGTATTATACCCCATAGTGGCCCCTGCACACAGTATCATGTCCCATAGTGGCCCCTGCACACAGTATTATCTCCATTAGTGTCCCCTGCATACAGTATTATGTCCCATAGTGGCCCCTGCACACAGTATTATGTCCCATAGTGGCCCCTGCATACAGTATTATGTCCCATAGTGGCCCCTGCACACAGTATTATGTCCCATAGTGGCCCCTGAACACAGTATTATGTCCCATAGTGGCCCCTGCACACAGTATTATGTCCCATAGTGGCCCCTGCACACAGTATTATGTCCCATAGTGGCCCCTGCACACTGTATTATTCCCTACAGTGGACTTCCCGAAAAGGGAAGATGTGAACCAGGCCTAATACATATAACATACATTTACACACACACACACACACACACACACACCTATCTACAAATATACAGGATTCACACAGTATATCAGCACTTTACACAAATATACACACATTAAATATACATATTTTACTCAAAAAATTTACTTACATTTGGCTGTGTCCTGTCTGTCCTGTCTGGCTGTGGTGAAAGCTCTTCATTTACAGCAGCCGGCAGACGTCCCCCTGCACACTCCGATCTGTGTGGGGGAGGGGCAGCACAGCTCCTGCTAGTGACGGCAGTGTACAGTGCAGGGAGCAGAGACGCACACTCGCACTGATTGCTACAGGGGCCCATTTTGGCACGGTCAGGATCCCGATCGGGCCCCTGAAGATCCCGATCGGGCCCCTGACAAGTGTATTTAGCTAAAACTAATAGTCAGGCTCGGGGGCCCACCGGGGGATTCCCCGGTGCTCCGGCGGGCCAGTCCGTCCCTGGGTAGATCCCTCTGCACTGTGACTACCTTTCAGATATTTGTAGACTGCTATTAAATCTCCCCTCAGCCTTCTCTTCTGCAAACTAAACAATCCCAGTTCTTTTAGCCGCTCCTCATAGGACATGGTTTGCAGACCTTCCACCATTTTGGTTGCTCTTCTCTGGACTTGCTCCAATATATCGATGTCTTTCTTGAATTGAGGCGCCCAGAACTGTACACAGTATTCCAGGTGTGGTCTGACCAGGGAAGAGTACAGCGGAATAATGACCTCTCTTGATCTAGATTCAATGCTTGTCTTAATACATCCCAGAATTTTATTAGCCTTTTTTTGCAGCAGCACCGCACTGTTGGCTCATGTTGAATTTGTGATCTACTATTATGCCCAAGTCCTTTTCCCCTATGCTATCACTTAGTTCTATTCCTCCCATACTATATATGTTTTTTACATTTCTGTTACCCAGATGTAGAACTTTGCATTTGTCCCTGTTAAATACCATTTTGTTCGCCTCAGCCCATTGTTCCAGTGTGTCTAAGTCCTTTTGAATACACTCTCTCTCCTCTCTAGTGTTGGCTATTCCTCCTATCTTCGTATCATCTGCAAATTTTATGAGTTCCCCAATAATTCCATCGTCCAGATCATTTATAAATAGAGATGAGCGAACACTAAAATGTTCGAGGTTCGAAATTCGATTCGAACAGCCGCTCACTGTTCGAGTGTTCGAATGGGTTTCGAACCCCATTATAGTCTATGGGGAACATAAACTCGTTAAGGGGGAAACCCAAATTCGTGTCTGGAGGGTCACCAAGTCCACTATGACACCCCAGGAAATGATACCAACACCCTGGAATGACACTGGGACAGCAGGGGAAGCATGTCTGGGGGCATAAAAGTCACTTTATTTCATGGAAATCCCTGTCAGTTTGCGATTTTCGCAAGCTAACTTTTCCCCATAGAAATGCATTGGCCAGTGCTGATTGGCCAGAGTACGGAACTCGACCAATCAGCGCTGGCTCTGCTGGAGGAGGCGGAGTCTAAGATAGCTCCACACCAGTCTCCATTCAGGTCCGACCTTAGACTCCGCCTCCTCCGGCAGAGCCAGCGCTGATTGGCCGAAGGCTGGCCAATGCATTCCTATGCGAATGCAGACTTAGCAGTGCTGAGTCAGTTTTGCTCAACTACACATCTGATGCACACTCGGCACTGCTACATCAGATGTAGCAATCTGATGTAGCAGAGCCGAGGGTGCACTAGAACCCCTGTGCAAACTCAGTTCACGCTAATAGAATGCATTGGCCAGCGCTGATTGGCCAATGCATTCTATTAGCCCGATGAAGTAGAGCTGAATGTGTGTGCTAAGCACACACATTCAGCACTGCTTCATCAAGCCAATACAATGCATTAGCCAGTGCTGATTGGCCAGAGTACGGAATTCGGCCAATCAGCGCTGGCTCTGCTGGAGGAGGCGGAGTCTAAGGTCGGACCTGAATGGAGACTGGTGTGGAGCGATCTTAGACTCCGCCTCCTCCAGCAGAGCCAGCGCTGATTGGCCGAATTCCGTACTCTGGCCAATCAGCACTGGCTAATGCATTGTATTGGCTTGATGAAGCAGTGCTGAATGTGTGTGCTTAGCACACACATTCAGCTCTACTTCATCGGGCTAATAGAATGCATTGGCCAATCAGCGCTGGCCAATGCATTCTATTAGCGTGAACTGAGTTTGCACAGGGGTTCTAGTGCACCCTCGGCTCTGCTACATCAGATTGCTACATCTGATGTAGCAGTGCCGAGTGTGCATCAGATGTGTAGTTGAGCAAAACTGACTCAGCACTGCTAAGTCTCTGCATTCGCATAGGAATGCATTGGCCAGCCTTCGGCCAATCAGCGCTGGCTCTGCCGAAGGAGGAGGAGTCTAAGGTCGGACCTGAATGGAGACTGGTGTGGAGCGATCTTAGACTCCGCCTCCTCCAGCAGAGCCAGCGCTGATTGGTCGAGTTCCGTACTCTGGCCAATCAGCGCTGGCCAATGCATTCTATTAGCCCGATGAAGTAGAGCTGAATGTGTGTGCTTAGCACACACATTCAGCTCTACTTCATCGGGCTAATAGAATGCATTGGCCAATCAGCGCTGGCCAATGCATTCTATTAGCGTGAACTGAGTTTGCACAGGGGTTCTAGTGCACCCTCGGCTCTGCTACATCAGATTGCTACATCTGATGTAGCAGTGCCGAGTGTGCATCAGATGTGTAGTTGAGCAAAACTGACTCAGCACTGCTAAGTCTCTGCATTCGCATAGGAATGCATTGGCCAGCCTTCGGCCAATCAGCGCTGGCTCTGCCGAAGGAGGCGGAGTCTAAGGTCGGACCTGAATGGAGACTGGTGTGGAGCGATCTTAGACTCCGCCTCCTCCAGCAGAGCCAGCGCTGATTGGTCGAGTTCCGTACTCTGGCCAATCAGCGCTGGCCAATGCATTCTATTAGCCCGATGAAGTAGAGCTGAATGTGTGTGCTTAGCACACACATTCAGCTCTACTTCATCAGGCTAATAGAATACATTGGCCAATCAGCGCTGGCCAATGCATTCTATTAGCTTGATGAAGCAGAGTGTGCACAAGGGTTCAAGCGCACCCTCGGCTCTGATGTAGCAGAGCTGAGGGTGCACAAGGGTTCAAGTGCACCCTCGGCTCTCCTACATCAGAGCCGAGGGTGCGCTTGAACCCTTGTGCAGCCTCGGCTCTGCTACATCAGAGCCGAGGGTGCGCTTGAACCCTTGTGCACACTCTGCTTCATCAAGCTAATAGAATGCATTGGCCAGCGCTGATTGGCCAGAGTACGGAATTCGGCCAATCAGCGCTGGCCAATGCATCCCTATGGGAAAAAGTTTATCTCACAAAAATCACAATTACACACCCGATAGAGCCCCAAAAAGTTATTTTTAATAACATTCCCCCCTAAATAAAGGTTATCCCTAGCTATCCCTGCCTGTACAGCTATCCCTGTCTCATAGTCACAAAGTTCACATTCTCATATGACCCGGATTTGAAATCCACTATTCGTCTAAAATGGAGGTCACCTGATTTCGGCAGCCAATGACTTTTTCCAATTTTTTTCAATGCCCCCGGTGTCGTAGTTCCTGTCCCACCTCCCCTGCGCTGTTATTGGTGCAAAAAAGGCGCCAGGGAAGGTGGGAGGGGAATCGAATTTTGGCGCACTTTACCACGTGGTGTTCGATTCGATTCGAACATGGCGAACACCCTGATATCCGATCGAACATGTGTTCGATAGAACACTGTTCGCTCATCTCTATTTATAAAGATATTAAAAAGTACTGGGCCCAGAACAGAGCCCTGCGGCACCCCGCTTTTGACTTTCTTCCAGTTCGATGTGTAGCCATTTAGTATTACTCGTTGTGCCCGATCATTAAGCCAGTTGTGAATTCACCTAACTGATTTTTTGTCAAAGCCACACTTAATCATTTTTTCAATAAGAAGGTTATGTGATACTTTATCAAATGCCTTACTGAAGTCAAGATATACTATGTCCACGGCATTCCCTTGGTCCAACCATTCAGTGATTTTGTTGTAGAAGGAAATCAGGTTAGTCTGACAAGATTTATTGGTCATAAAGCCGTGCTGGCTCTGGTTAATTAATGCCTTCCCATCCAGGTACCGAAGTAAATGTTCCTTGACAATTTGCTCAAAGATTTTTCCTGCTATCGAGGTCAGACTTACCGGCCTGTAATTTCCTGGATAGTCCCTTTTCCCCTTTTTGTAGATGGGGACAACATTTGCCCTTTTCCAATCTAAAGGGACCACTCCTGTTTCCCATGACTTACCGAAGATTATAGCAAGGGGTTCTGTTATTTCCTCTGCTATCTCTTTCAGGACTCTAGGGTGTAAATCATCTGGTCCTGGGGACTTGGTTTCCTGTAACTTGGCTAAGTGCTCTCTTACCAGACCTTCGCTTATAGTCAGCTTGGAGTCCTCCTTCCCCTCATCTCCATCACCATTAATGTTGATATTTCCATTAGTTTCTTGGGAGAAGACGGATACAAAATATGAATTTAGTAGCTCCACCTGCTGTTCCACCATGTTAACTGTTTCTCCTTTGTCATTCTTCAGGACTCCAATGGTCTCCTTCACTTTTCTTTTGCTTTTAACATATCCCCAAAATCCTTTTACCTTACTCTTTGCCTCTTTTGCAAGCTTCAATTCGTGTTCAGCCTTAGCTCCTTTGATGCTTGTCTTGCAGAGTCTGCAGACTGCTGTGTACTCTTCCTTAGGTATAGTTCCCATCTTCCACTTTTTGTATGTTTCCTTTTTCCTTTTTAGCAGGTTATGTAATTTTTTGGTCATCCATCCTGATATTTTTAGGTGCTTCCCATTTTTCTTCCTTCTAGGTATTGTTAGTTCCTGTGCTTTAATGATTTCCCTACAGAAGATTTCCCACCCTTCATGTGCATTTTTGTGCTTAAGAATTTTGCACCATGGAATTCTGCTAACCCTTGCCTTCAGGCTCTTGAAGTCTGCCCTGCTAAAGTCGAGCCTTGAAGTCTGTGTCTTCTCAGTTCTTCTTCTTCTTACAACCCCAAACTCAAGTATAGCATGATCGCTGAATCCCAGTGTCCCTGCTACCCGTAGTCCCTTAACCATGTGCTCTTTGTTGGTTAGGACTAGGTCCAAAATGGATGTTCCTCTCGTGTTTTCTTCTACTAGCTGGGCAATGAAGTTGTCTGCTAGAGAGGATAAAAATTTGATGGAGCCTTTACTCTTGGCTGTGTGGGTTTCCCAATGAATGTCAGGGTAATTGAAGTCTCCCATGATCACTATTTCATGTTTCTTTGAGAGCGTGGTCATTTGCTGTGAAAAAATCTCATCCATGTCTTCTGTCTGTCCTGGTGGTCTGTAATAAACGCCTAGTATGATGTCCTTATCATTGTTTTTCCCTTGAATTACTACCCAAATAATTTCCAGTAGATTATCATTCTGTAAAACTGTCATTTCTGTGGAGATGTGTTCTTTTTTAACATACAATGCAACTCCACCCCCTCTTTTATTAGTTCTATTCTTTTTGAATAAGTTGTATCCTTCCATCTGTATGTTCCAATCATGCATGTCGTTCCACCAGGTTTCTGTGATGCCGATGACGTCATAGTTTTCCTTGTGTATCATCAGCTCTAGTTCTCCTTTTTTTTTTCCCATGCTTTGTGCGTTTGTGTAAAAACATTTCAGATTGTGCTCTGTTGTATCCTTTTTCGTAATTTCCTTCTGAGTATCCTGTCTTGGGTCCTCTTTACCACATCTAGTAACCTTGTTAAGTATGTCTTTTATGTTTCACTCCGCTGTCAGTACAGTCCATTGCTCTTATCTATCAGAGCAACAGACTTGAGTGGCCATAGAAGGGCTGATGTATAAACAGTATAAGACACAAGATGGCCGCTTTCCTTCCTCATGTTTGATACTTTGTTTTTCCTGTAGGACTTTTTCTTCCAATACAAAAGTAAAAACTACTGTCATGCTTTTTACCTTACAGTGAATGGGAGCGGGGGCCGATGGCTGGCGGGGGCCCTTGTACGGCCGTCACTACGGGAGCGGGGGCCCTTGTAGGGCCGTCACTATGGGAGCGGGGGCCGATGGCTGGTGGGGACCCTTGTACGGCCGTCACTATGGGAGCGGGGGCCGATGGCTGGCGGGGACTCCTGTAGTTCCCAAAGCCTTGTTGGATCACATGATCGCCGGGTCAGAGGGGAGCTGCATCATGGCGGATGCCATAGCTGTGTACACAGTGATGGTAATAAACCAGCTGTAGTAACGGCAGCCGCCTAACATTGGAAAGATAGATCGCAACGTCCTAGCAGCGTTAAATGGCTGAAGGGGTTCAAGAGCGAAAAGGAGTACGGGAGAGTAAGTCTTTGTAGTGCACTTGTGTGAACAGTGTTCCATTTACTTTACTGTTAGGGCTAGTTCACACGGGGGCAAGGAGGCGGATTTTGACAGTGGATTTCGCCTCAAAATCCACCTCCATACAATCATGGTCTATGGAAATCACTAGCGTTCTTTTTGGAGATCACTAGCGGGGGCATATTGGGGGCATAGCTATAGAGGGTGCAGAGGTAGCCGTTGTTACCGGGTCCTGGGCCTTGTGGGGGTCCCAAAGGTCCCGCTGTCACATAGTGTACCATTATTCTAAATGACACAAGGTTAGAAGGGCCTGTTAGAGATTTTACAATGGGGCCCAGAAGCTTTAAGTTACGCTTTCAATAGAAGCAAAATTATCCTATGTCCACATTTATGTCAGAACTTCCATGGGATGGATCTGGCAAAGCGTCAAACACGATATGGACAGACTTATTAGGACACCTCTCTTGACCATTCAGAAGAGCATTTGTGAGGTCAGACATTGATGTTGGGTGAGAGGGCTGAGTGTTAGTATATCCCAAAGGTGTTTGATCGGTTTGAGGTCAGGGTTCTGTGGCAAGTCAGGTCACCCGCCCATACCTATATAGTCCTTGCTTTGTGCACTGGGTCACGGTTATGCTGGAACAGAAAGGGGTCTTCTCCAAACTGTTCCCACAAAGATAGGACCATACAATGGTCACAATTAGAGATGAGCGAACACCGTTCGATCGAGTACATATTCGATCGAATATCAGGCCGTTCGAGGTGTTCAATTCCAATTGAACACCACGATGCAAACGCCATAAAAATTTGTATCCCCCTCCCACCTTCCCTGGCACTTTTTTTTGCACCAATAACTGTGCAGGGGAGATGGGACAGGAACTACGACAACGGAGGCATTGAAAAAAAATCGGAAAACAGAATTGGCGGCCGGAATCAGGTGACCTCCAATTTAGACGAATAGCGGGTTTAACATTCGTTTAATTTGGGACTGTGAACTATGTGACTGTGAGACAGGGACAGATCTACAGGCAGGGTTAGCTAGAGATTACCTTTATTTAGGGGGGAATGTTACTCACCCAGCTCTTTGGGGCTCCATCTCGTTGGGATCCCTGTCAGCTTGCGATATGCTGGAGCTGTCTTTTTCCCATAGGAATGCATTGACCAGTGTTGATTGGCTGAATGCTGTCCTCTGTATGGCATTCGGCCAATCAACGCTGGTCAATGCATTCCTATGGTGAGATGAAGCAGCGCTAGCTGTGCGCTCAGCTCGGCTACTTCAGACACCGGAGAGGAAGCAGAGCTCAGCTCTGCTACACCTAACAATCCCTCCAACTACTCCTCCTGTCACACACACAGCTCTGCTCTACTGCCAACCATCCCTCCAGCTACTCCTCCTGTCACACACAAACAGATCTGCACTACTGCCAACCATCCCTCCAGCTACTCCTCCTGTCACACACAAACAGATCTGCACTACTGCCAACCATCCCTCCAGCTACTCCTCCTGTCACACACAAACAGATCTGCACTACTGCCAACCATCCCTCCAGCTACTCCTCCTGTCACACACACAGCTCTGCACTACTGCCAACCATCCCTCCAGCTACTCCTCCTGTCACACACACAGCTCTGCACTACTGCCAACCATCCCTCCAGCTACTCCTCCTGTCACACACAAACAGATCTGCACTACTGCCAACCATCCCTCCAGCTACTCCTCCTGTCACACACACAGCTCTGCACTACTGCCAACCATCCCTCCAGCTACTCCTCCTGTCACACACACAGCTCTGCACTACTGCCAACCATCCCTCCAGCTACTCCTCCTGTCACACACAAACAGATCTGCACTACTGCCAACCATCCCTCCAGCTACTCCTCCTGTCACACACACAGCTCTGCACTACTGCCAACCATCCCTCCAGCTACTCCTCCTGTCACACACACAGCTCTGCACTACTGCCAACCATCCCTCCAGCTACTCCTCCTGTCACACACACAGCTCTGCACTACTGCCAACCATCCCTCCAGCTACTCCTCCTGTCACACACAAACAGATCTGCACTACTGCCAACCATCCCTCCAGCTACTCCTCCTGTCACACACACAGCTCTGCACTACTGCCAACCATCCCTCCAGCTACTCCTCCTGTCACACACAAACAGATCTGCACTACTGCCAACCATCCCTCCAGCTACTCCTCCTGTCACACACAAACAGATCTGCACTACTGCCAACCATCCCTCCAGCTACTCCTCCTGTCACACACACAGCTCTGCACTACTGCCAACCATCCCTCCAGCTACTCCTCCTGTCACACACAAACAGATCTGCACTACTGCCAACCATCCCTCCAGCTACTCCTCCTGTCACACACACAGCTCTGCACTACACCCAACCACACTAAGGTGCATTAAACTCCTTAGCACTAGTAACCATCACTATCAAGAATTTGCTGTAGGGATGGGGTAGGGGGTCCCGGACAAATGATTGCAGCGGGGCCCACAAGACTTTAGTTATGCCATTTTCCAAGGTGACCACTATCTTTGCACCCCTCATGGCTCACCCTTGCCTGCAGTACTTGGCTAAAGGTTCCTTGAAAAACATGAGTTTCCATCTTTGTCATCTTTCTTTGTCTCCTGGTGAAACTTCCAGCCATCACAATATATCCATCTTGCTTCTCTTTACAATACACCCCCTTTTTTGGTAAGGTCAGTTATCCTCAAAGACATATTAATGAAGCCTAGAGG